>NC_089781.1:22055380-22060380 GCF_040412425.1 Macrobrachium rosenbergii
TATATATATATATATATATATATATATATATAATCTTATCCATATACATATCTATACACATTTCTGAAAGAATGGATGATAATAGGTTGGGGAAAGATTGAACTATTTGGATGTGCTGGGAGGAAGGAAAATAGGTCGACCTAGAGGGAAATGGATAAATATAGTGAATGAGGTGCAAGAAAGTACGATCCCCAACATCCAAGAAGAAAGATGGTACGTTAAAGACAGACGTAAGTTGCGCTAGCTGATTAGAAGGAGTCAACGCGATACTAGTGAAAAAAAGTTAAGTATACTTTAGTTTAACCAGGCCACTGAGCTGATTAACACCTCTCCTACGTCTGGCCCGAAGGATTAGACTTATTTTACGTGGCTAAGAACCAATTGGTCACCTAGCAACGGGACCTACAGCTTATTGTGGAATCAGAACCACATTATACCGAGAAATGAATTTCTACCACCAGAAATAAATTCCTCTAATTCTTCATTGGTCGGCCGGAGACTCGGACGAGGACCCAGCAGAGTGCTAGCCGAGAACGATACCGACCCGTCCAACGAGGAACTGCGATACTGGTGAGCATTCTATATAGGTGTAAGAAGCTATCACTGCTGTGAGGCTTTCCACATGGGGGTTCATCAACAATTCAGCAATTATATGTGAATGTGGCAGTGAGCATTGTCCTTTCATTCCTTGGGAACCATCCCCTGGAACGGGAACTACACAGCATTGAGAAATAATTGTCAACCGAACCTTTCACATATAAGTATTTTAAAGCTGTGTACCCAGAAAATAAGGAATGTTAAGCCTATGGGCAGTTGCATCAGAGTGAAGTCTTCTCGCTCATAGCTCTCCAGGAAGATGCTACGCAAAGATACAGGTGTTAGTGATATCCGAGCGACTTCTTTGTATGTACCTATAACGCATAACTCGATTTTCCTCAGTTATCAGCTGAAATATCACCTTCTAAAACACATCCAAGACCTTCGAGAGAATGTATTCTGTAAACCTAACCAGAAGTGTTTCTGAGAAAGGTTGCCCTGATATCTGCTGACACTCTGTTTCTGAACCACTATACGTCCAGTTGATGGGACTCTATGCTAGAATATCTTCACTTTGATGCTCCTAAAGATATTAAATGGTTCTTTCTTGTCTCCATTTGAAGAGTGATCGTGATGATAAAGAATACTCCACGCCGGGGAGGTGTTCTAGATAAGAATGAATTTGTTAAACCCCTAGAGAGAAGTGGGTGTTCAGGATCCGTTATTGACACATTTGATGAGATTGTATCTTGGCCCCGTAGGAAGGAGTTTGTGCTAGGGTTTCGAGGTAAAAATGCATTATGAATTTAATGAAAAAAATAATAAAAATTGAAACTTTAATGAAAACGATGAACCGCAAAAGCCTGATGGCGTATAGATTGCTTTATTTTCTTTCTGAACGTATATTTGTACCTACATGCCTATATTCGGGTGTAAGATATAAAATACATATAACTTCTCACTTATAATAATAATATCGCTACCAATATTATTAAAGAGACTAGAATGTAATGCTTAGTTCTATTTCTAAATTCACAGGTTCCTCTCTAGACAGCATTAAGCTAAAATTTATGTTAAATTTTATTTATTTTTTTTTTTTTTACCTGATATAGGCCTTCCGGCTGGAAACAAGTGAATACATTTTGGGAGAGATAAAAATGTAACATTTTGGTCAGAAGGGATCGTTTGGGGAATAGATTGAGCAGCCCTGGTGGAGGACTGGGGGTTCCCAAAACTTGTTATTATTATAAGCATATTTTGCAGACGTGCAATACGGTTACTAGTAGTGATAGTAACTAAGACAATGCTAGACACACCCAATTAATTGTATTTAAAAAATTATGTTATCAACGAATGATGCAATTGAAGAAATACATGTTCGAATACGAGTTAACCAAGTAAAAAATGCGGCGAAGTTTCTTCGGCGCAATCGAGCGTTCCGTACAGCGTATAATGCTTTATGAAACTCTCAGCCGGCCGTGGTGGCCTTTGTTGTTGTGTTGCCAGACGTATGATCATGTCTAACTTTAACCTTAAATAAAATAAAAGATACTGAGGCTGGAGGGCTGCAATTTGGTGTGTTTGATGATTGGAGAGTGGATGATCAATATACCAATTTGCAGCCCTCTAGCCTCAGTAGATTTTCAGATCTGAGGGCGGACAGAAAAAAGTGTGGACAGAATAAAGTGCGGACGGACAGACAAAGCCATCTCAATAGTTTTCTTTTAGAGAAAACTAATAAAAACTACTTCGTTAGTTCTATGTGAAGTTTGTGTATTCGATTTTAAAACAGGTAATACTGAAATCATTTATTGCAATCAGAAAAACAGACGTGTGACTAACAATAAGACGACTAAAAACAACTGGAAAAAAAACTATCAGTAATTTGGAAAATCGAAATAACCAAAGTCTTCACATATAGAGAAAGGGTAAAAAACCTCCTTTCTGTCATACAGAACGTACGGCAGGGAAATTTAGCAATTATTATATTTTGAAAATATCATTGGTCTATACATTTGATTTCCTTTAACATGCAAACTGCTTCAGCAGTTTCTTAAAGAATAACACAGAAAGACTGAAATGATTAGCCAAAAGATAGATGAAAAAGAAACTGATGCAAATCATGTTCATATAAAGTTTTGAAAAAAAAAAAATGAAGAAGCCATCAATGACATTCCCAATCCACTCTATGAAACGCGTTAGGAATTCCTGAACAGAACTTGTTTGCAAAGAAAAATTAATTAAAACAAAGTAAAATAATAAAATAAATACGTAATAAATAAAGAAATATATATGTAAATATAGAAATAAACATATAAATAAATAAATAAAAATAAATAGACAAAAAACAAAAAATAAATAAATAAAGTGGTGTTTTCGTACCCATAAAGGGTCGCTGACCCCAGTCTCAAGGATAAGTCTGGATAAGCTAGGGTATATATATATATATATATATATATATATATATATATATATATATATATATATATATATATATATATATATATATATATATATATATATATATATATCATGAGGAAAAGCAGGAAAAGTAAAAAAAAAAAAAAAACGGACCTACATAGAAAAATAAGAACTAATAAACGGGCAGAGTTAAGACAATCTCAGCAATATGGTGGGAAATTTATCGGAATGGGGAACGATCAGAAGGAGTTAATGAAGAATAATGGGAGTTCATTTTCGCCCATTTCTACTGGCGAATGGGGAACATTGTTCTTACTGTTGAAAAAAGAAACCTAATTTTTTCTTCATGGAATACCTGCAGTTGAGAGAGAGAGAGAGAGAGAGAGAGAGAGAGAGAGAGAGAGAGAGAGAGAGAGAGAGAGAGAGACTCTCACTAATTCTTTTTTCAAGCTCATCTCATGTGTCTTGGTGTAATAATTACCTGTTTTCCTCTTTGTCGACAGAGAGAGAGAGTGTGTGTGTACTCTCACTAAAATTTTTTCAAACTCCTATCAAGTATCATGATATAATAATTATTTTTCCTTTACTGAGAGAGAGAGAGAGAGAGAGAGAGAGAGAGAGAGAGAGAGAGAGAGAGAGAGAGAGAGAGAGGACTCTCACTAACACTTTTTCAAGCTCATCTCATGTGTCTTGATGTAATGATTACCTTTTTTCCTCTTTACCGAGAGAGAGAGAGAGAGAGAGAGAGAGAGAGAGAGAGAGAGAGAGAGAGAGAGAGAATTCTCTTCCTTTATCTCCATCTTATTCATGCTTTAATACTAAACTTTTTCTGGTCTGCTTTTACGAATTCTAATGGTTACTGTATTTGCCTACATATTTTGATCTCAAAAAATTTCACGTGGGAAGTTGCAATTAGTACATTCAGCACAAAGGATCACAAAAAAATCATGATCAAAGGGAGCAAAAAACGATATGAATAATGAAATACAAGAAAAAATGGAAAATACAGAACGGATTTATAAGTATAAAGTATTTCAAAAGAGCAAACATAGTCAATAGCCTATGATTTGAAGACGAATGCAATAACAATAAAACAAGGCAAGAAGATATAAAGAATTAAACAAATATACAAAATCTATGAGAACACAGATACCTGTCAGACAACCTACTCACTAATTAATAATAATAATAATAATAATAATAATAATAATAATAATAATAAAAATTAATATTATTAATAATAGACAAAATAATAATAATACTACTTTCATTCTTAACGTTAATAGTATTAATAATAGTAATAGTAAAAATATCACATCGAAATCATAGTAGTAGTAGAAATGTCACATCGAAATCAAACACAAATCCTATTACAAAAATTACGATTTTAACAGGAACAGATCCTCATTTTTCATCACTATGATGAACTGCCTGTTTTACTCTCAAATAGACGAAAAATACTTCACTGTTGTTTTATCCCTCCTGGACATAAGAACAACAGAATTATTCACAGAATTTTATTGCGTGAGAAAATAAACTCTAATTAGAATAACCAAACACATTTTTCTTTTGTAAATTAAATATTGTCGATGTAAAGGCATCGTGCATCTTTTCTGAAAAAATATTCACAGAGTTTATCAGGTTTTACCAAGCTGAAAATTCTATCCATGCATGTTTATAAAGTGCCATTAATTCAATTTAGCTTGCCAAAAAAAAAAAAAAATATATATATATATATATATATATATATATATATATATATATATATATATATATATATATATATATATATATATATATATATATATATATATATATATATATATATATATCGAAATAGCATACCTGTATTTTCAGCATCACCGATCCGAGGTTAATCCGACTTATAAGATAATCCGTGTACCGCCACATGAAAATAATTCTGATTAGGAGGGATTACTGTGAATAAAGCTGCACACCCATGAATCTACTCCCATTTGCTCACGAAACCAAGTTATCAACACATTGCAGGTGGTCAAACTCTCCTCGTAAACTTTGATTTA
>NC_089781.1:22065380-22085380 GCF_040412425.1 Macrobrachium rosenbergii
TCTCTCTCTCTCTCTCTCTCTCTCTCTTTCTAAGGAACCTTTCAATGCGTAAGTATCAAAAGCCTTGACAGTGAATCCAAATAAAATTTCCTGGTATCCTGAAATGGAAGATTAGTGTAAAATGCCAAGTGGTATTTTCACAGGGAAAACGACAAACCTATCACCACTTTCAAATGTCACACCTTTCAAAGAGAGATAAGGCTTTTCTACAAAGAACTGAAATATGGACACGTGTTATGCTTATATAATATACTTATATATATATATATATATATATATATATATATATATATATATATATATATATATATATATACATATATATATATATATATACATATACATGTATGCTTACGACAAAGGCTAATATGACTGGATGCATTTTTATATATATATATATATATATATATATATATATATATATATATATATATATATATATATATATATATATATATATATATATATATATATATATATATATATATATATATATATATATATATATATATATATATATATACATATATATATATACATACACACATATATATATATATATATATATATATATATATATATATATATATTATATATATATGTATATATACATATATACATATATAAATACAATACACACACACATATATATACATAAAATACAGAGTATACACAACCAATCCAACTTATTCAACTACGATTTTAAAAATACTTCAAAAATTATAATGCAAGCGACATAACGAAAAATTGATAAAATTAACTTCATAATACAGCACTGGGTGTAAATTGTAGATTGAAATGTCACTCATAAGTGTCACCGGAATCATTTGCTCTGACGAGTTAATTCATACACGGGAGAAGCTCTATATTGACATTTTAAAGACGATATTCACTATGGGGTTGTTCTATTTGCATCGAGAAGCTATATGCAATATTTTCAATGAAGTTATTTACGACTTTTCACGACGGTAAAATTTTTTTTTTTTTTTTTTAGTATGCAACTGTAATTATACTACAGGTTTCATTTCTCATTTGTTTTGTGTCTTGTGATTTTACCAAGGTTTTCATTTCGTATTTGTGGTGTGTCTTCTGAAGCTATCACTCTGATGCAAACACAGTTCACAGCAAAGAAAATTGGCTTGTTTTTAATAACTATTCTTTATAGCAGCATTTTGCACAACTCGAGACCTTGTACAAAAGATGCATTTTACCTAGACTTACGGCATATTCTTCAGAGAAAAACAGAATGCGAAAACGTATTCATTCTCATTTCTCAGACTTATTCTTTATAACAAAATTTTGTATAACTCTAGAAACTGTAAAAATACGTATTTTGCAGAATTCTTTAAACGTATTCATTCTTCATTTCACAGAATTATTCTTTCTAACAACATTTTGTATAACTTTAGACACTTTATAAAATAAGTATTTTGCAGAGTTCTATATCTAGGTTAACGGGATATTCTTTAAAACAAGGATGTGAAATTATATTCATGAGACCCTTGATCGAAAAAAAATCAGAGCGAGAATTTGCTACTGAATGAAGCATAAAATGAGGAAAGGCAATTATAAGCCTCTTCTAAGACTTTTAGTTTAAAGAAAAAAGCTGAAGAATATGCCCATCTACTCAACGCATTCAGTACGAGAACCCTTTCCTGGTCTCTTGACGAGAATGATAAAAAGTAGCGATAAAGACTTTCCCAAATATTCTGTCTCCCGTAAGTGACTTGGCATATGTTGGAGACTGAATAAAGATTCTATTCTCTTCTCAGTGAAAAGGGTTCTCGTGTAGGAAATCCTCCTTTTATTGACAGTTCCTGTTCCTTTTTTTCAAGAACTGGAACGCATTTTACATATATCAAGAGAGATGGTGAGGTAATGTTATTGTACATAACGCCGTATTTATGTCTTCAGGAAGTTTACTGAAACTATCAAAGCTGACTACCTTGTTGTATTGTTATCAGTCCAGATTCCAACTACCTAAATTATAAGTTTATTAAAAACTGTATATAACGCTGTATTTATTTGTCTCCAGTAAGTTTGCTGAAACTATCAAAGCTGCCTAGCTATTGTATAGTATTGTTATCAGTCCGGATTCCAACTACTCAAATTATAAGTTTATTAAAATAAAATCACGTAATAATAAAAAAAATGTTTTCTATAACTGTCTTCTTGTTTCATCATACGTGCACAATTTCATTCCGTCTTACGTACCATCATGCACGCCAGCTTATATGTCACTAAAAAAAAAAAAAAAAAAAATCAAGCAGCATTTCTTTTCCTCAGCAAAATTTCACTCGCACCTTTAAAGTCTCCTCAGGCAAGAATGCCATCAGCATGATATCAGCCTATGCTTTATATACAGTGCTCGGCTTAACCCTCCCCCCACCCCACACACACCTACCCCTCACCCCTCTTTGGCCTTCATGCTTTATCTCGCCTGGAGGTTAATGAACGCACATACTCTTTACTCCGAAGGAAAACTGGAAAACTGGTTTTCCTGGATGATGAGGGAACGATGATGAGAATAAAACTGGAAATGAATAGTGTCACCTGGAAAAATATACAATCCTGCATTATTGATGCACTTGTGCCAAGTAACCTTATTAGCACATATATCATAATATATGAATAGTATTGCTGTCACAGTTTTCTGATGAGTGATATTAAAAATTACTAAACGATATTTTAATATCAGAGGGAAATGATTACACCAATGCATTTAATTACGTGTAATCCATAATTTATTTATAGTGCTTCAGTAAAAGTAAAAAAAAAAAAGTCTGCCTAACCTAAAGGTATTGTTAGCGTAGAAAATCAAAAAGAAAGTAATTGAGTGTAGAACTTTCAAAAAGAAAGTAACGGAGGGATTCATAATAAAATGGAATGCAAAGTTCTTAAACCTTTCATGCAATACAGCCAGACCTCCATGTTGGGTAATTTCCTCAGCACAATAAAAGTAAACAGCGTTAGCCCTAACCAGCACTTTATAAAAGGTTCTTAATTGAGAACCATATTTATCTGAGGCACTTCCTTCCGAAATCCCATTTAAACTCTTACAAGAGACAGCTAGAATGGAGACGCATTGTAGTAGCTTTTAATATCCTCATGATGAAGAGTCAGAAAGGTTTCCATTGTTACATCATAAACAGAAAGTGGACTTTCACGGCTGCCTCACTTAACTTTATGTGATAATGAAGATCTCCTGCTACTTTTAATATCTTTTGAGAGTAAAGCGAAAACATGCACTAGATGTTGTCTTTCTGAACGGTGATGTGAAAACGAGTAATGGATGTTTTCTCTCTGTCGACGATATGATATGCATGATATAAGTATCTTTGGATCGGAATTGAAATGGTGATTATGTGGAAATTAAATGCCGTAATTTTTTTTTATGTTAAGATTCATACTATATTATTTCAGGTTCTGTGAGGTGTCCAAGACTCTTATTATAGAAACGGGCTATTTTTCGGCGAATGAACAACGAGGTTTGTAGGCTTTCTAGACAAATCTTATTAACCAGACCTATGATGTACAACAACACCTCCAAAAGAATTAAAAATTACCACGTCAGTTAAAAATCAGTAATCTTTTGATGTAAGTAATTCTAAGAAGACGAATATTTCTTGCTATGTCATCACATGCGGATCCATCCAAGAGTGCAGCCTCACATCTAAGAGAAAAACAAACTTACAAAAACTTATAAAAATATATGATTACATGTTGCTTTATTTGCATGCCACCATAGACGGCCAAATAATTAAGTATACCTTAGTTTTACCAGACCACTGAGCTGATTAACAGCTCTCCTAGGGCTGGCCCGAAGGATTAGACTTATTTTACGTGGCTAAGAACCAATTGGTTACTTAGCAACGGGACCTACAGCTTATTGTGGAATCCGAACCACATTATAGCGAGAAATGAATTTCTACCACCAGAAATAAATTCCTCTAATTCTTCATTAGCCGTCCGGAGACTGGAACTCGGGCCTAGCGAGTGCTAGCCCACAACTCTATCGACTTGCCGAACGAGGAACTCCTAGACGGCCAAGTGATTATGAACTAGTAAGCAGCATGAAAATTCAACATACAAGCAACACCTCTTCAGCAACAATAGAGCAACGGAGAAGCAACGCAAGAACAACATGGAGTCAGTGACCGGAGAAGAAGCGTGGGAGAGTCATGAAGGACCTGGCATCCTGCAAAATCCTTGAGAACAACAAAGTCTTTACCGCCCGAGTAAACAGGTAGACTATAATCCATAGGGCATTTTTTATAATCATCATCAAAGTCAACTCATTTCTATTTTAGTAAAATTCATAATTCATGTTTAAGTAATAACGCTACTAAGAACAATAATGGAAAAATAATACTTTAATAATAATAAAAATAATAATAAGATATAAAATACTTTAATGTTGTCCGTTTCTGTTGTAGCCACTTTGAATTTATGTAACAGGATATTTCATTAACAAATATTTTGGAAAATATTTTTTTTTATTCCGAACAAATGTCATCAGCTACAGACCAGCATCGTTTGTATCCGTGGCTCACAGTTTAGCAATTTAAATGACAGTCATTATATATCCTTGTTTCTTTTACGACAGAAATCTAAACATGATGGGTGCTTAGTTAATATTTTTTATCTATCTAAAATTCAGCGCAGTGATTTAAACGATAGTCATTACATATTTAGTTTTCTGAAAAGAAAACTATTGTGCCGGCTTTGTCTGTCTGTCCTCACTCTTTCTGTCCGCCCTAAAATCTTAAAAAGGTATTGAGGCTAGAGGATTGCAAATTGGTATGTTGATCATCCACCCTCCAATCATCAAACATACCAAATTGCAGCCCTCTAGCCTCGGTAGTTTTTATTTTATTCAAGGTTAAATTTAGCCATAATCGTGCATCTGGCAACGACATAAGCCAGGCCACCATTGGACCGTGGTTAAAGTTTCATGGGCCTCGGCTCATACATTATCATACCGACACTACCGTCCGCACTTTTCTGTCCTCCCTACAATCTTAAGAACTATTGAGGCTAGAGCGCTGCAAATTGGTATGTTGATCATCCACCCTCCAATCAGCAAACATACCAAATTGCAGCCCTCTAGACTCAGTAGTTTATATTTTATTCAAGGTTAAATTTAGCCATAATCGTGCATCTGGCAACGATATATGCCAGACCACCACCGGGCCATGGTTAAAGTTTCATGGGCCGCGGCTCATGCAGCATTATACCGACACCACCGAAAGATAGATCTATTTCCGGTGGCCTTGATTATTCGATGTACAGAAAAACTCGATTGTGCCGAAGAATCTTCAGCGCATTTTTTACTTGTTTTCTGACAGAATAAAAATCTAGACACGGTGGCGGCTAAGTCAATGTATTTTATCTGTCTGAAATTCAGCGCACACGAAACCAAAAGTTCGTAATGAAATCAGGTGATGAAGTACTCCAAGAGCATTGAAGAAGTTCGTTTAATGAATTCGGGTAAACTTCCGAGTGAAAGTTAGCGGCTCGAAGGCGCAGTAAAATCCAAATATCTTTCTAAAAGGAAGGAAATAAACTGTCGTCTACATGGACGGTAAGATTCCACGACAAAAGTTTGCAATAATATCTCCTAAACTTGAGATTCTCTTTCCTAGTAACTGCAAAAAGACCATTTTTTTTTCTGGGGATACAGTTCACTGTGATGATTTTCTTGGGTAGTTCATGAAGAAATGATATTAAAAATAAATAAATGAATTTATTTGCTATGAACTTTATAAAAATAATTTCCTCTGAGGACACCGTTCACTATGATGATTTTCTTGGATAGTTTATGAAGAAATGATAAAAACAAACGATTTAGAGCTAATTAACTTCGTAAAATTAGTATTGACCTTAGCTGCTCGCAATAAGAGTTTATGGTGGAAGAAAATAAATTGAGGTAAATGGGAAAGATTTTACTTTTTATCCAGAACTTTAACTATCAATGAAATACAGAAATTTTGCAGTCAACAGATCGACAGCAACACATAGCTGTCTAAATGCCATAATTTATTTGAAACAGGGTTTCATATTATTTAGAGATGTTAAGAAAATTGTCTTAACGAATATGACCTAAGATACATCTTGCCTAAACTGATCTTTCAAGTTAAATGAGTGACAATGAATAATGAATGAAGCAATCTTTCTCCCCCCAACCTCTCTCTCTCTCTCTCTCTCTCTCTCTCTCTCTCTCTCTCTCTCTCTCTCTCTCTCTCTCCCAGACCATCCAAGATTGGAAGATGCAAAATATACCGAAGATGCATTAGCAATTCTCTGGTAGACATCAGAGGTGCCTCACACTGAGGGACCTGGGGCAACCCGAACGAACTGTAAGGACTGTAAGGTCTGTAAGGTAAGGTCTCTCTCTCTCTCTCTCTCTCTCTCTCTCTCTCTCTCTCTCTCTCTCTCTCTCTCCACTCATCGACACCTCAATCTTCCGTGTGACCCGGTCCATGAAGGTCTTTGTTTTTCATATATTTATTATCTCACCCTCTAACCTCAAGCAGCAGAGTCTCATTTTAAAGTTGAGGATTCTTGATGACCCTTTAAACCCTTGTTCTTGCCTGGCACCTGTGTGCTCTGTCTTCATTAAGCTTTGATATCGTGTTAGTGAGACTTCGCGTTCCTGCGAGCGCTGACAATTCTTCTCCTCCTTCTTCTTAGGTGCAATACCTGATATGCTTTTTTCATACATGATTAAATTCCTTGATGCACTGTGATTGATTGCCGATATATAATGGCTAATTGATCGGAAGTCCTTCACAGTATATACAGTAATTTAAGTTTTGATTTCCATGGTTGTCAAGCCCCGTCTCTTTTACTGAACATACTCTACCATAGGGAATCCTTTCTGCTACCATTATCAAGACCTTGGGCACTGATCTCTAGTATTCCATTTTTCTTTTAAAGTGCCTAGGTATGTAGCAGCTTCTGCTAATCAAAGAAATAGCTAGCAGAAATTTTCAACGTTTCTCACTGAAGGTTTTTAGATGCAAATAATGATTAAACGTGACTGTGGACAAAATAAAATAATAACTATAATTATAAATATGATTATCATCATTATCATTATTTTTACGGCAAGTTTTCATTCAGCTGATTGCAAAGGTTAGATGACACGTCATAATAATTCTAATAGATTCTTATTACTAACAGAATAATTTTGAATGAAAGCATCTCTGGAAAGATACTTCACAGTGCAAATATTTAATTCGGCTACAGACCATTCCCTTCAGCGAAGGCTACATACACGTGTTGCATTTCAAACCACAGTTTCTGATACGTTCCTCGTGCCAGGTAGAGCAGAAATATTATAATTTTGCTGGCATATAATACCGACAGGACTACTTCCCGCTGTAACAAATTTAACTAACGCAAAGGTCAGAGGGACGTTTCCAATACTTCTTTACATACGAAATTGACCAATTTATGTAATTTACATCTTGTAAACGAGCAAGCGCAAGTGGAGGTGTATATCTGTCTTATAGTTTCATATATTGTAATTTCAAGTAAGGAAAAAAATATTCCTAATTGGCTTTTAAATTTAGTCTTTATCTGCCTAGTCTGCCGATAAAGTCTCGCTAAAAGAATGTAAAATTGTTGCGAAAACATTCTGTTGTAGTGTATGGCATGATACCCACAAAATTTATTTTACAATCTTTCTATATTTTCTAAATGACAGTATAGAATATTTTATACTGTCTTTTAGAAAATATGGAAAGATTGTAAAATAAATTTTGTGGGTATCATGCCAACACTACAACAGAATATCTCCGCAACAATTTTACGTTCTTTCAGCGAGTCTTTATCTGCAGGCTATGCAGCAGAGAAGTGTATATACTTGCAATCAATCCTTTCATTTCATATTACTTTACAACTGTTAAAAGCTAGCTTGCTAGTTAGTAAGAAAAATAAAAGATGTTAGAATTTATAATAAAGGATTGTACAGAAAGTAAAAAAAAAAAAAAAAAGCGCTACATGAAATACTTCGAAACAATCTCTTCATCTGTAAGTGAAATATCTATTACGAAATGTACAGTAAGCTATGAATTAAAGAAACTTTTTCTAATTCATTTTTACAAATTTCATCTGAAAGGACAAAATATTGAAACAAAGTTACTGAATTGAAGTTATTAAAATCATTTATATGTGAAAAGTCAAAATACTGAAACCGAGTTATTGCAACAAAGTTATTAAAAGGATTTCAGTATCTATGAAACCTAAGCGGATGACTGGGATTACGAATGCATAATAAAATATAATGAACGAACTAGGAATAAATTAAACTGTAGAAAAACAAGAGGAGGTCAATGTATTCAGCATTTTTCTAATAAAAGTATATAAAAAAATTCTGAGAGTTTTCCTAAACGAAAAATATTATCGCCATAAGAAAAGCTGTGGGATTATAAAACTTACAGAGGCACACACTCTCTATCATTTACCAAGCGGCCCCGGGCCCGCCCCCGCCCTCTGGTGATAAAACTTCACACATAAATAAACCTCAGGATGAAAGCAATGTAAATCGTTAACGCATGATAAAGTTTTCTCCTACATTAAACCGTCAGACAGGAGTCATCGTTTTCCTCCTTTCAAAAAATGACATTCAACACATTTTCAATATAAACGCCTCACCATCAAACATCACTCTGGGAGAGCAGCTCCCCTATAGAGACATTCACTTTCGTTTAGGCCTAAGGAGATGAGATTTCGCCGGCGTTTTCTCCCCTTCCCTCTATATTTTTCCTCTCTCTCTCGTTTGACATTCGAAATTTTCCGCATCTCTCAGTTCAAAGACGTTTGTCAATATTTCTCCATTTCTCAGTTCAAAGACTTTTATTTTTACCACCACAGAAGTCAACATCATTTTCAACCAAAAACTTTTAGAAACACTTTCTTTTTAGCGGTTATTTTCATTTTTAAATCGACACAAACTGAAAAGCGAAGAATTATTTTTTTGTTTCAATAAAAGTTCATACGTCGCTGCTGTTTTATCAAAGCTCATCCCTATTTTTCTTGAGTAAATAAAACTTCAGAAATCATTAGAACGTAATGCTTACATTTACTTGCTGGTTTTCATATGCTCACACACAGACACACACATACACGCGTGTGCATATACATACATACATACATACACATATACATATATATATATAGTATATATATATATATATATATATATATATATATATATATATATATATATATATATATATATATATATATATATAAATTTGCGTGTATACGTTTGTGTATGTACGCATGTGTGAGTGTGTGTGTGTGTGTGTGTGTAACCGTAAACTTCTACAGAGAATTTAAATTTGCTAAAAGTCTTGAGCAAAAGATTTCTAGATTTATTACCGGAGTTATAAGGGCATGGTAAAATTCGCCTTATACCCAAGAAGTGTAAGTATAAAAAATTACTACAAACTTCGCCCCGTTTCAAATAAGTTTCTCGGAAAAACGAAGAGAAAAGAAAAGAAAAAAAAAAGTCACAAAGCAGGAAAGTTCCTAATTGGTGAAAGGCAGCCAGCGAGTGATTACATACTCGAAAGAGCTGATTTGAGGAGGGGAATGAAACCCCGTACCCGGGTGCGGATATGCAAAAATGGCCCCCCAAAAATTATATGTTGCAAATTGTTCCTCCATTGCTTTTTTTTTCTGCCTAAACTTCAAATGGATTCTTTAATGGAAAATCTTTTCCGAAGTTTTCATTCATTAGATTTGCATATCATACGAATAACCATTTCACACAGTTTGTATTTTTGTTACTATAAGCCTTTATATATATATATATATATATATATATATATATATATATATATATATATATATATATATATATATATATACATATATACACATATATATATATATATATATATATATATATATATATATATATATATATATATATATATATATATATATATATATATATAATATATATGTTACAGAGTGTGTGTGTGCTCATGCCCATTTCCTTTATGCAAGTTTGTGGTGGATGTTCATATTTCTCTGGTTTCATACCACAAGGCGTGGAAATTTACTGTGAAGAATTTCTTGTGTATGAAACCATTTTTATAGCCATCATGACTGAAAGCATTTATCTTATCAGCATTAAAACATGATGTCTGAAAATGCTTGAAGGGTGCCGCGTATTGTAACACGGTTTCAATCTCCATTAGCTATGAAGTTTCGCTGTTTTGGGGTCCTTGCGTTTATGTTTTAGTTTGTCTCTCTGTTAACTCAATTACATTTAACTCAATTACATTGTTTTAATAAAGCCAACTGATTCAATTGTTTAGCTGAATTTTTGCATTGTTTAAATCAACTGCCACAATAACCCCTATTAATAAACTTACTATGGTTACAAAAATCGTGAAGTCATTTAGGATTCTTATATATTACCAAACAAAATCAAAAGATAGTGAGTGAAAAAGAATGTTGAGTGTAAAGCATAATTATATTTAGCACTCTTTTTCACTCCTTATAAATTTATGAATAGGAGTAATTGTAGCAATTCATTTAAACAAAATAAAATTGCTGCTAAGCAAGTGAAGCAATTTGCTTTGATAAAACAATGTAATTGTGATAACAGGAAGACCAACCAAAACCTAAACGCAAGGACCCCCCAAAAGAGTGAAACTAGATTGCTAATGGAGATTAAAACCGTGTTGCAATACCCGCCACTCTCCAAACATTTTCACCTATATATAGAATCCACCGGTTGCCTTTTATATGCAAATCATTCCATTTAATAGAAAACGTCTCGTTCAACACTGGTGTGATTGCACCATGTTTGACGAGGGTTCGTTTTGGGCAAAATCAGTATCATTCTTCATTTTGGTGGGAGGTGTGGTGAACACTGATTAATACCCCTCTCTTTTCGAAATAAATATTCCAAGCCATTATCTTCTGTTAGACAACATATACGAGTATTTACGAAAATCTTAAAATCTAATCTATCTCTTTTCTTCATGTGTATGGGGCATCTAAGAAGTATTTCAAGTGCAGTAAACAATTGCTTTTTGGCAACGCTATCTGAAATGAGAATTCTTTTGTTAAAACACATTATACCCTCAAATCATGATTCAGTTTCAGCTACAACCGAAAGTCGTTCTTCTCTCTCTCTCTCTCTCTCTCTCTCTCTCTCTCTCTCTCTCTCTCTCTCTCTCTCTCTCTCTCTCTTACTACTTGTCTGACGTCTAAGACTGGCGTCTTCGGGCACTTTATGAGAGTATTATACCGTCACAAAAAGACTGAAGACCCTCGTTGGTCGCTGACTTTGGGGAAGAGGAGAAGTAATTATCATACATTAAAGAAGGAGGTCAGGATATCATAGGAGTTTCCCCCTGTAACTTATCAGACGTTCCTGTAGGAAGCCTTTTTAAACAAAACCTTGACTGCCCTGCAGTTTATACACTTTTTAGGAAGCCTTTTTGAACACGATTTTAAATGCCCTGCAGTATATACAAATCTTAGGAAGCCTTTTGGAACAAAATCTTGAATTCCCTGCAGTATATACAAATCTTGGGAAGCCTTTCTGAACAAAATTTTAAATGCCCTGCAGTATATACAAATCTTAGGAAGCCTTTTTGAACAAAATTTTAAATGCCCTGCAGTATACACAAATCTTAGGAAGCCTTTTTGAACAAAATTTTAAATGCTCTGCAGTATATACAAATCTTAGGAAGCCTTTTTGAACACAACTTTAAATACCCTGCAGTATATACAAATCTTAGGAAGCCTTTTCGAACAAAATCTTAAATTCCCTGCAGTATATACACTTTTAAGGAAGCCTTTCTGAACAAAATTTTAAATGCTCTGCAGTATATAAAAATCTTAGGAAGCCTTTTTGAACACAACTTTAAATACCCTGCAGTATATACAAATCTTAGGAAGTCTGTTTGAACAAAATCTTAAATTCCCTGCAGTATATACACTTTATAGGAAGTATTTCTGAACAAAATTTTAAATGCCCTGCAGTATATACAAATCTTAGGAAGCCTTTTTGAACAAAATTTTAAATGCCCTGCAATATATACAAATCTTAGGAAGCCTTTTTGAACAAAATCTTAAATTCCCTGCAGTATATACACTTTTAAGGAAGCCTTTCTGAACAAAATTTTAAATGCCCTGCAGTATATACAAATCTTAGGAAGCCTTTTTGAACAAAATTTTAAATGCCCTGCAATATATACAAATCTTAGGAAGCCTTTTTGAACAAAATCTTGAACTCCCAGCAGTATATACACTTTTCAGTAAGTCTGTTTGTCCAAAATCTTGAATTCCCTGCAGCATATACACTTTATAGGAAGTAATTTTGAACAAAATCTTGAACTCCCAGCAGTATATATACTTTTTAGTGAGTCTGTTTGTCCAAAATCTTGAATTCCCTGCAGCATATACACTTTATAGGAAGTATTTTTGAACAAAATCTTGAACTCCCAGCAGTATATACACTTTTTAGGAAGTATTTGTGAACAAAATCTTGAACTCCCAGCAGTATATACACTTTTTAGGAAGTCTTTTTGAACAAAATCATAAATCCCCTGTAGTACATACACTTTTTAGGAAGCATTTTTTAAAAGAAAATTTAAATGCCCTGCAGTATATACAAATCTTAGGAAGCCTTTTTGAACAAAATCTTAAATCCCCTGCAGTATATACACTTTTTAAGGAAGTCTTTTTGAACAAAATCTTAAATCCCCTGCAGTATATACACTTTTCTAGGAAGTCTTTTTGAACAAAATCTTAAATCCCCTTCAGTATATACACTTTTTTAGGAAGTCTTTTAGAACAAAATCTTAAACCCCTGCAGTATATACACTTTTTAGGGAGTCTTTTTCTACAAAATCTTGAATTTCCTGTTGTATGGACGCTTTTAGAAGTTACCAATACAAATAGTTAACGCGGTAATAGGACGATGTAGCCTTGTAATACAAAAAAAAAAACACCTGAAATCCATAATCGTGCAATGCTGCACGTTATGCTTTGCAATATTCTTCTATATTTCAGCTGTAATCTCTATTTTTTTATTTATTTACATCTCTCTATTCCCTGCAATTTTCTACGTACCATATTACTTACTGAACAGGCAATTTCATCATTTGTCATCAAAATTGATAATGAATTACTTTCAGCACTAGGCACTTTGAATCTCGGTAAACATTTGAATTCCCTTCATGTTTGCAAATCTACGTAGGAGACACATTAAACTGAATAAACATCAGGGGTGACTTTACCATATTTCCTCAGGCTAGATTTACAATTACAATAACACACACAAATATATATATATATATATATATATATATATATATATATATATATATATAATATATATATATACATATATATATATATATATATATATATATATATATATATATATATATATATATATATATATATATATATATATATATATATATATATATATATATATATACATAAATTTTTTCAACTATACGTTTTCCCCTTGCAAGAAATTGCACTAGAAGGCGTTACCCTTTTGGGTTTTCAACGCATATTTAGGCGGTGAGGTTGCTAGCACTATCACCTGTCCCATGAATGTTCAAGGTGCGCCCACCCTTCCAAGTACCAACCATACCTGGATCTGTTTCACGGCGGCCATTTTCCTGTCAATCATGAAGAATAATGCTGTATGTATAAAGATGAATCTTATGAAAATAACAGCTATGTTTCTTTTTAATCCTCTACGATAACTGTATCTTATTTCCGGCTCAAGAAGAAACATCTTCCATTACGTCAGATGTAAGTAGCAGAAAATGACCTTTAAGAAAAAATAAAATCACAACTTACCCAAAATTCTAATATTCGGGAGAGTTTCGCAATAAAGACCGCTGTCACTGGAGATCATTTTAGAATGACACCGAAGCAGATGGCAAAGAAAAGAGGTCACGAGGATAATTCAACAATAATCAACTTCCAATTGCATGAAACAGAAAATCAGGTAACAGAGACACTCAGAAAATAATAATAAAAAAAAATCGGTAAGACGACGTAAGAGCTAAATTTCGTAGGACCGAAAAACAAAAAAAGCCCTCCTCCAAATCTCCCTAACTTCTTTCAGGAGTTTCGCGAAGAGGGTATAAAAAAAAAAGACAAGAAAAGGGTAAGAGTTAGATTCTCCTGGGAGTCCAGTCGATGAGAGCTTAACTTGGCTAATTGCCTGAGGAACCGTGTACCTCTGGAACCGACATCCCTCAGCCCTCGGCAGAGCTTCGTAAGTAAAGTAAAGTAAATAAATAAATAAATAATTAAATAAATAAATAAAAAATAAAACAAAAAATAGAATAAAAAATAAATAAATAAATAAAACAAAAAAAAATACAAATCGTGATAACAAAAGTCTAAGCGGAAAATAATGAATTAACCGTGGTTCAGAGTAGGAGATGTATCATGAACAAGGGTGATTTGGAGTGTAGAAAAGTTGATACATTCCTTGAAATACTTGTAACGTAAACAGAAATCTATTTGGGTTTTGATCCATCCGAAGGCAATATTTCATTGACTACCTTCTATGACACAATGCTGCATGCAAGCACACATAACAATATGCGCATTCTTGCCTGATCTCCCACAAGCGTATCACTTTACTTCATGTCTCATACATACACAAACGGTACATGTTATGTGTGCAAACACACACACGCAAACACACACACACACACTCACGCATATACATTAAGCACACGACAGTTTCAGAGAGGATAAGCTAACCCATTTCACTAAGAAATTTAATTGATGGCAGGTAGTGATAGACGCGTCCAAAAAAAAAAAAATAAACTGTGGGAATGATGAAACCTCAGAGGGTCATTATATACCTATAATATATATATATATATATATATATATATATATATATATATATATATATATATATATATATATATATATATATATATATATGTATATATATATGCGTGTGTGTGCGTGAGTAAAATCAAAATTAATAACTAGGAGACAAAACTATAAATCTAAAAGATGAAGAGAGATGAATACAAAAAACTTCATCACACCACGATTTCTCGATTCCCATTGTGCTCCACCAAAATCCTGAATAAAAAAAAAAAAAAAAAAAGAGCGAGAGAGACAGCCGTCAGAAATATGTCTGCAATCCGCAATCACTCCAGGCACTCAAGCACAGGAGCTTCAGCATTTTGGAAAACAACAATCCCCCCCAACCCACCCCCCGTGAAATCACTCGCTGCTGGTGCGCTAACGAGCCGGTAGTGAGCAAATATAATGTTGCTAAACCATTAATCACCCTTTGGGACTAGCGGGACCGGGGGGAAATCGCTATCATTTGGAACATGATCGCTCCCACTAATTACCAGGAAGGAAGAGGAAAAGGAGTTAGAGAACACGGTTAATACAAAGGAGAAAGGAATTACATGGGCGGCGTGGAAATGATTTCGGTAAATCAAAAGGTAGCTCTCAATTTTCGCCGAAAAACTATTGTAAAGGTGTCGTGTTGTTTTACCATAACTGAAAGTAAAACGATAGGTATTAGTATCAAATCCAATTATGAAATAATCATTTTCAAGAAATGGATTTTTGCTGTCTTCCACTTCCTTGCAAGTTTTCGCTGAAAGGCAATTTAAAATTAAATCCCAGCACGTATTATGATGCGATAACATCTAAATCAGAATATACGACACTAATTGCAAGTTGAGTATGTGGTAATTAAAAGCGTGTAATTAATGGAAGCCTTAAAAATCTACCACCAAATAATCATAATGAAGAGTTGGTCAGAGATCAACTGCTCAGCTCTACAGGAATGGTATCGAATAATTTGAGGTCAAACGTGTTTGACCCAAGGTGAATATACACAGATGCAGACACACACAGACACACACGCACACACACACACACACACACACACACATATATATATATATATACTGTATATATATATATATATATATATATATATATATATATATATATATATATATATATATGTATATATACATTGTTTTTATCATACTAAAAAGTTAAATTATATGTACTGGTATTAAATCTCATTGTGAAATACTTTTATTTCGTACAAGTTTTCTTTGGAAGGCAAGTAAATTTTAATCTATCGACACATTATCATACGATAATATTACCTGATCTGAATACATGAATCTAACTGTAAGTAGAGTATATGCTGATTAAAAACTAATGATTAATGAGACGAACCTCTTAAAAATCTAAAATCAAATCATCATAATTCAAAGCAGGTCAGTGATAAACTCTGCCGGATGGTAGAGAATGGTTTGGAGGTCAAACGTGCTTGGCCCAAGGTGAAAATGCACAAACACACACACAGCTAACTCATTATTCTCTCGTGTGTGTGTGTGTGTGTGTTGCGATGTGGAGTGTATACCCTGATACTCGATCTGGGCCATTACCTAAATTGCTTGACGTGAACATTAAAGCCATGTGTAACAGTTTGCGTGTAGACGTATATATGATCCATAATACTTGCCTATAAAACCTCATTCTTCCTCTTGAAAACCTTCACACACACTTTCTGCGGGGTTTAGCACTAGTTTTTTCTATGTTCTTAATTGAAAAGTATAAAGTCTATAATGTCACTATAACAAAATACATGTTTACTTCTTGAGAGATAAAGAACAAGGTCAGTATCTTTAGTAACAATTAATATATTTCATCTCAAAAAGAAAAAGATCAAGTAAAGAATGGGCCGAAGTTTCTTAGGCGCAATCGAGTTTTCTGTACAGCCCCTACTGCGAGTATAATAAAGGCCACCGAAAATAGATCTATCTTTCGGTGGAGTCGGTATAATGCTGTATGAGCCGCGGCCTGCGAAACTTTAACCACGGCCCTGTGGTGGCCTATCCTATATCGTTGTCAGAAGAACGATTATGGCTGACTTTAACGTTAAATAAAATAAAAACTACTCAGGCTAGAGGGATGCAATTTGGTATGTTTGATGACTGAAGGGTGGATGATCAACATACCGATTTGCAGCCCTCTAGCCTCAGAAGTTTTTTTTTTTTAAGATCTGAGGGCGGACAGAAAAAGTGCAGATAGAAAAAAGTGTGGACGGACAGACAATGTCGGCACAATAGCTTTCTTTTCAGAACTCTAAAAAGAGGTGACTCATGACAGAACATGACACCAGAATTCCTGGCTTCTTTGCCACAAAAGAAATTGGAACCTATTAAACTAATGTTCGTTCTCAGAACACACTCGAATAAATGTGGATAATCACGAGACTGAAAGATAAGAATTGTGACCATTACTTCCTTCAGGAACTTCTTGAGTTAACTCCTTGAGTGGTGGAATAAAATATGTAGCCTCATTAGACTTAATGGAGATGATGCATAAACTTTCTTTTTGATACGTGGTTATACTCTTTTGTTAAGCGACTCTTCGTCGATTACTCCTGCAATATTTTGACTATGATGCTAAAACTCATAAATAAAGTATTATGGTGACAAAGATATACGTACATTGCGTTGGTCGAGCACCTAATTCAGTTTAGATCAACAGTAAGAGAGAATCAAGTTTTTAATTTGAAGTGCTCCATTTTACAAGCGATTCTGAATAGAGTGAGCTCCAAATAAGCACTGAATCGTGAGGTAAGGTTGTCTAAGAGTAAGATAGGTACTCTTTCAGAGATCGAAGGATCAGGAGCCGACGTAATACCTACAAAAAAGTAGCAGCCTCTGCAATACGAAGATTACCGATTTCTACAGAATAAATGTAGGAAAGGGGCGCCTCACAGGTGATTAGCTATCGGAAAGAGGGACTCCAGGAACAAGACGGAACAGGGGCCGAAAAAGTTCCCGTAGAAGGGTAGACATACGCAGCGGCAGAGACAAACAGGGTGAGGTCACTAATTAAAAGGGCTGCCTCTGATACAATTCTGTCAAGGAAGATGGCAAGAGATGAATAATCACTCATATGAAAGTAATATTCAGACTTGGATGATTAGGACGACAATAAAACATTTATGCGCTAGCTACTAATAGATTTGGTAATGTGGAATATCTACAGAAACAATGAGAGAGAGAGAGAGAGAGAGAGAGAGAGAGAGAGAGAGAGAGAGAGAGAGAGAGAGAGAGAGAGACTGAATCAATGCCTTCATGTTAGAATGATTAATTTCCATTATTATTATTATTATTATTATTATTATTATTATTATTATTATTATTATTATTATTATTATTATTATTATTATTATTAATATTATTATTATTTCAGTAGAAGAAATCTATTCACATGGAACAAGCACACAGGGGCCACTGACCTGAAATTCAAGCATCCAAAGAATGTTGGCTTCAAAATAACAACAGCAAAAAGATATAAAACACTGAATACCTTACCCTCTCCTTGACAAGTCACACTTCTTAAAAACATTACCAAATGCAGAAATACATATTACTGAGATACCATGGAGATGCTGCCCCTATCTTCTCAGACGAAACCCGTCCTTCCTAAACTGGTTGTTGGCAGGGTAAACTTGGCTCAAACTATGAGCGGAGTTCTGAATAGCGGGTGATTTTCTGTTATTGCATATACCACTTGGACAGGGCTATCAGCGATGTATATAGATGTGTAATCATGAGCTGACTGTCGGGGCACTGGTTTGGTTGCCTCGGAACTTCGACGTAGGAGTTAGGTAGCGGGAATTAGACGAGGCTCGGCCACAGGTTTTGTCTCTGTGTTTATTAAGTGAACCAACATTTAAAGGGAAATGAACTGACTTCCATTAGGGGACAACATTTTACACTGATATAGTTTCATCATTTCCCAATGTAAAAGTGAGAGAGAGAGAGAGAGAGAGAGAGAGAGAGAGAGAGAGAGAGAGAGAGAGAGAGAGAGAGAGAGAGAGAGCGCTGTTGCATTTAATGAACAGAGCAGCAGCAGCTATCAATGATGCAAAAGTGAAATGGCTAAGATAAATTTACCTGAAATAGAAGAGAGAGAGAGAGAGAGAGAGAGAGAGAGAGAGAGAGAGAGAGAGAGAGAGAGAGAGAGAGAGAGAGAGAGAGAGAGAGAGTTGTTGCATTTAATGAACAGAGCAGCAGCAGCTATCAATGATGCAAAAGTGAAATGACTAAGGTAAATCTACCCAAAATAGAGAGAGAGAGAGAGAGAGAGAGAGAGAGAGAGAGAATCTGTTGGATTTAATGAACAGAACAGCAGATATGAATGATGCAAAAGTGGAGTGATTTAGGTAAATTTTACAAAATAAACAGAAATATGAAAAAGCTGAAGAATTCATAGCTGGAAAAATTACTTCACCGACCCATTACACTGCAAGCCATCGTACACGAAATATTTGTTTTAGTTCATCTCGTTTTCAAAGTTTTTATTTTCTTTTTTGACCAGCCGATTTCTACCAATTAAAAGTTTTATTTTTCAGCCACTGCGAAAAATATATTCTACAAAAAAATATATAGTCTACCTACGGTGGGTTCAGTTTTCGTTTTGCTAACTTTCACGTATTTATTTCCCCTTTTGCTCTTTGACAGTTACTGAAAGTGGGATAAAGTTAGAGCACATTCGATTACTGTAAAGGCATCCGCTGCGAATAAATTAAATAAATACGACAGTGAAAAACGAGAGTATATATGAAACACAGATGAGGAAAAATATATTAGGAAGAATAAAAACGCAAGAGAAGTTAAAAGTGAAACGAATTTTTTTCAGGTTTCCCCGATCATAAAAAGAAATAGCAAAACAGTTTTTAAATTGATTTTGAGGCCATTATTTATTTTAGATTGTTAAAATATCATAAACAGAATTATAACTAATGGGCATGATCTTATGTAGTAAAATTTGTATGAATGTTCAGTGTGTATACTGGGTTATACATCAACCCCTATATCTCAGGAGAGACTAATATATATATATATATATATATATATATATATATATATATATATATATATATATATATATATATATATATATATATA
>NC_089781.1:22090380-22112880 GCF_040412425.1 Macrobrachium rosenbergii
TGTCTTCTTATTTTACTGTTTTATCTCACTGATGGAGAATAGATCATTCATGGCTTTGACTCTTTTCCTTCAGAAAGTAATTTACGAATTTCAATGGAATCTTACCATAGGGTTTCAGAGCAATTTTATCGTCTGCCAAAGTTTTACTCGATTCTTTCAATATAAGTCAATAGAGCAAAGATCACCTTGGTTTTCTGATCTTCCATATCTTGCCTGTGGATTTCTACACATGGAAATTTCGAATGTCTGGGAACCATCAGAAACTCTGACTCAGAAAAAGACCGATAAAATTCGCTGAAAATACATCATAACACTTTTGCGAAAACGATATCAAGAAAAATGGGTACCACTACTTGACCAAGAGTGAAGAGTGATTTTATCAATGGGAATTTCTGAATAAGCATTTATTGCAGAAATTTTGGTAAAAGACAAATTACTAGGGTGGGTTCAACTGTGCAGATTTCATTAGGATGGTGACGTTATTCATTTAGCTTAGGTATGTTAACTTACAAACACACACACACACACACACACACACACACACACACACACACACACACACACATATATATATATATATAAATTATAATATATATATATATATAATTAAATTATAATATATATATATATATTATAATTTATATATATATATATATATATATATATATATATATATATATATATATATAATATGTATGTATATATACTTCAACAATTTGGTATAACCAAGTGAAGCAGCATAAATTTCATTAATGAAGGAAGGTAATGTAATAAAGTCATATTCTGGCCAAGAGGTGGAAGGTTAAAGCTTCCCAGATCTTCTAATAAGTTTCCTGGAGAATAAGAAAAGGCACAAAGTAGCAAAGTTCCTAATTGGTGAGAGGCAGCTAGAATATGAGGTACGAAAAGTAAAGGGTTAAATACTTCCTCGAAGGAGGTGATGTTAAAAGCGGAATTAAATCCATTGTACGCGTAAAAAAAAACATATGTACAGACTGCATTATAAATTGCTCACATGAAATACTGACATAACTAGTTCTGTGGATGACCACTGAACCATATGGTATATTTAATCTTTTTCTCCTATTAATATATATATATATATATATATATATATATATATATATATATATATATATATATATATATATTTCTCCCATTAACTTTATATATATATATATATATATATATATATATATATATATATATATATATATATATATATATACACATATACATATACATCTACACAGTGTGCTTTATTCTACGTTCACTTTCACTTTTTACTGTACCCAGAAAAATTGTATATTAATAGAAAGTAATCTCTAGGGATAGGTACCTTTCTTTGTTTCCTGGTGGCTTTCTATACACTCAGTCACTTCACAGAGGTCATTATAGTTGATAATAATAATAATAATAATAATAATAATAATAATAATAATAATAATAATAGATCATTCATTCGTAAGAAAATTCTTAAAAAGAAGAGTTACAGCGATGAATATAACTGAAGCAATAAAAATAGGCAAATAAAAAAAAACAATAAGTAAGTACAGACTAAAACAAAAATGATAGAAAACTAAGACAAATAAGATAATTAAATAAGGCAAATAAAAAGGCAATAAATACGTACATACTAAAACAGCAATGACAGGAAAACTAGGACAAACAAGATATTTAAATAAGGAAATCTGATCTTTTTGTCCTGAAGCATCTATTAAAAACATAAGATTTTCTTGACATTTAAACGATTCATATTTGGCCAAAAACCAAACGTGAATTGAAACAATCGTTCTATTCAGAATGAAAAGATGCAGATATCGAAGCTTCTCTTTTTAAATCAAGGAACGACCCAATAACAAAAAAAATATATATTCGAGTATGAATAATGAATCAAGATCTTCATTTAATATCTCAATAAATGTTGGCTCCATCAAGCCATTGTCGAGAGAAAGAAAGGAGAGAGAGAAGATTTCGTGGCTGAACCAAAGGCTACATTTGGCCCACTCACCATTGGGAGCCTACGAGATGAGAATCCCTTGAATGAGATTTATTACTTATGTTTATTGATTGATGAGATTACCTAGCGTCAAACGACCAAGGTCAAAGACCCTAGGCGGCGTCAGAGAGCCTTTTGCTCTCTGGCGCCTGGTTTAAGCGCATTGCACAAATTCTAGCGTTTATTTATAATATAATTAACCATTATAATATAAATTATGATGATTAAAAATATTCTGAAGAAACACGGCGCTGGTATGAGTACTTACTTGAATGATATTTTTTAACAACTCGGATAAGAGAAGATTATGTTAATTTGTGAGACTCTGTTTACCAGTGATATTTTCACTACTTGTATTAGAAAGAAATTTTATTTATGCTTTAAATAAAACTTAACATTCCTTTAATACACTGCTAATTGATTTTTAAATGAATATTTAATGGCTCATTCAACCAACTGTCTTAAGGAAGTCATTGCAAGTCTGTCAACATGATGACGTCACAGAGGCTTCGAGGATCCGTGAATGACTGTGATTGCCCATTGGATAGATTTGTTCCTTTTAAACCCTTTAAAACACTTTTCAAGTTATAATAGTGACTGGCCCGATAGAACACTTGTACACTAAATGTAACAAACATTAACAGTTAGAGAATTTTTGGAATTGTCATAGGTATTACATAAAATAACTCAGTCATTAACGATACAAAATAATTTTTTTCCAGGAATCCACAAGACTTTGCTCTCACCGACTCCTGGATTGTCCGAAGTAAAGAGCTTTGGGCCTTTCACTTGTTATGGAGCCTATTTTAGACTCCGTAACATTTGGTGTCCCAAGAGTCGTTTTCGGCTCAGAAGCCTAAGAAGAAGACCCCATGTGGTGGGTCAAAAAGCCCTCTTAGGAATCCCCGAATAAGGACTACCTCTCGGTTTGGGGTTCTGAGACAGGACAGGTTCCTGACGTCCCCTGCCAATCCACGAGTCCAGACTCATTTTTCTCTTCTTTTTCTTCTGCTTCTTCTTCTTCCTTCAGCCCTCAGTTGGTTCATCTGGCTAAGATTATTTGTTTGGTAATTAGTTTAGTATATTGAATATATCTTTGTTCCTCCTGGCATTACAGTTTTTAAATAGAGTCTTTTTTTAGCTCTAAATGCCCTAGTTTTCACATCCTTTGAGTAATCTCAAAGCCGTATATACAAAGGTCCTTTTACCAATATATATATTTTGAATCTTAGATCCAGAAACCTATGTTTTATTTTACTTTGCTTTTACCATGAGTGCTTTTACAAATCTTTATTTTTTTTATTATTCATAAAAATATACGTCAAAACACATAAACTTTTGATCTTCGTTTGAACAGGTAGCGAATGAAGCTCAGTAAAGATTCGTCCATGACCTCATTCCGTGGCCATTTATTCATTACTGGGCAGCTCTGATTGGCTGACGATCAACATTTCCGGTGTCGTTGGCATATTGCGCTAAATGTTAAACTCTTTCTTCAGTAACATGCTTAAGTGTTTATATATATATATATATATATATATATATATATATATATATATATATATATATATATATATATATATATATATATATATATATATATATATATATACATATATATATATATATATATATATATATATATATATATATATATATATATATATATATATATATATATATATATATATATATATATATATATATATATATATATATATAAACCACCTTGTTGTATAAAATGGTAAACATGCCAATTTGTATCTATAATACACCAATACAAGCACAGAAAGACAAACTGGTATCAAGCAGCTTCCTCAGATCAGACACAAACGAACAATGAGCTTTCTATAATTATGATTCATCTTATTAGTATAACAAGGCTACACATAGGCCTATGTCACAAACTGGTCAAATCACGAGATTTCTGATCATCCAATTTGTGTTTTATGTTCAGTTTTACTGCATGCATATAAAAATTACTTTATTATGCTACTAAAGTAATAATAAGTTGGTTTCTGTTGGCAGGTCAGTATCCAGTGGTCCACACCATCTGCAAAGTGAACAGAACAGAACTGTTTCTGCAATGTTGAAATTACAGAAAAAATCGGATCTTGACCTCTGACCCCAGGGCAGAGGTCAGTCATTGAGATTCGACCATGTGTTTGGCAGCTCTGCCATGTATGTATGTGTATACATATATATATATATATATATATACATATATATATATAAATATATATATATATATATATATATATATATATATATATATATACATATACGTATAATATATGCATAAATTTTTTCAACTATACGTTTTCCCTTTGCAAGAAATTGCACTAGAAGGCGTTTCCTTCTGGGTTTTCGACGCATATTTAGGCGGTGAGGTTGCTAGCCCTATCGCCTGTCCCATGAATGTTCAAGGTTCGCATGTACCCACAACGTCTGTTTTATCCTTGAGCCCACCCTTCCAAGTACCAACCATAACTGGATCTGTTTGACGGGGGCCATTTCCCTGTCAACCATGAAGAATAATGCTGTATGTATAAAGATGAATCTTATGAAAATAACAGCTATATTTCTTTTTAATCCTCTACGATAACTATATCTTATTTCCGGCTCAAGAAGAAACATCTTCCATTACGTCAGATGTAAGTAGCAGAAAATGACCTTTAAGAAAAAAAATTTCAAAATCACAACTTACCCAAAATTCTAATATTCGGGAGAGTTTCGCAATAAAGACCACTGTCACTGGAGATCATTTTAGAATGACACCGAAGCAGATGATAAAGAAAAGAGGTCACGAGGACAATTAAACAAAAATCAACTTCCAATTACATGAAACAGAAAATCAGGTAACATAGACACTCAGAAAATAATAATAATAAAAAAAAATCGGTAAGACATGACGTAAGAGCTAAATTTCCTAGGACCGAAAAACAAAAAAAGCTCTTCTCCAAATCTCCCTAACTTCTTTCAGGAGTTTCATGAAGAGGGTATAAAAAAAAAGACAAGAAAAGGGTAAGAGTTAGATTCTCCTGGGAGTCCAATCGATAAGAGCTTAACTTAGCTAATTGCCTGAGGAACCGTGTACCTCTGAAACCGACATCCCTCAGCCCTCGGCAGAGCTTCCTAAGTAAAATAAATAAATAAATAAATAAATAAATAAATAAATAAATAAATAAATAAATAAATAAATAAATAAATAAATAAATGAAAAATAAAACAAAAAACAGAATAAAAATTAAATAAATAAATAAATAAAAAAAAATAGAAATCATAATAACAAAAGTCTAAACGGAAAATAATGAATTAACTATTGTTCAGAGTGAGAGATATATCATGAAAAAGGTGATTTGGAGTGTAGAAAAGTTGATATATTCCTTGAAAAACTTGCATCATAAACATATATCTATTTGGTTTTTTGATCCATCCAAAGGCAATATTTCATTGACTACCTTCTATGGCAAAATCCTTGCTGCAAGCACACATAACAATATGTGCATTCTTGCCCGATCTCCCACAAGCGTATCACTGTACTTCATGTCTCATACATACACAAACGGTACATGTTACGTGTGCAAACACACACACACACACACACAAGCACACTAGCGCACACACTCACGCATATACATTAAGCACACGATAGTTTCAGAGAGGATAAGCTAACCCACTTCACTAAGAAATGTAACTGATTGCAGGTAGTGATAGACGCGTCCAAAAAATAAAAATAAATAAAAAAATGTGGGAATGATGAAAACTTAAGGAGGTCATTATGGTTTTTAAAAGGCATATACAGTAATATCTGGTAAAATTGACCAATATATTCTAACCTAAAAAGCAAAAGCCGTTGAAACGTTATGATACGAAGTTACGAGTTGGCCTAGCCAGCAGAAGCAAAAATTAGTTTAAATATAAATAATTCATTGAGCCTATGCATGAGTGAAATAACCACACACGCACACGCACTATATCGCGCATATATATATATATATATATATATATATATATATATATATATATATATATATATATATATATATATATATATATATATATATATATATATATATATATATATATATGTATAATATCAAAATCAATAACTAGGAAACAAAACTATAAATCTAAAAGATGAAGAGAGATGAATACAAAAAACTTCATCACACCACGATTTCTCGATTCCCATTGTGCTCCACCAAAATCCTGAATAAAGAAAAAAAAAAAAAAAAAACTGAGACAGCCGTCAGAAATATGTCTGCAATCCGCAATCACTCCAGGCAATCAAGCACAGGAGCTTCAGCATTTTGGAAAACAACAATCCCCCAAACCCACCCCCGTGAAATCACTCGCTGCTGCTGCGCTAACGAGCCGTTAGTGGACAAATATAATGTTGCTAAACCATTAATCACCCTTTGGGACTAGTGGGACCGGGGGGAAATCGCTATCATTTGGAACATGATCGCTCCCACTAATTACCAGGAAGGAAGAGGAAAAGGAGTTAGAGAACACGGTTAACACAAAGGGAGAAAGGAATTACATGGGCGACGTGGAAATGATTTCGGTAAATCAAAAGGTAGCTCTCAATTTTCGCCGAAAAACTATTGTAAAGGTGTCGTGTTGTTTTACCATAACTGAAAGTACAACGATAGGTATTGGTATCAAATCCAATTATGAAATAATCATTTTCAAGAAATGGATTTTTGCTTTCTTCCACTTTCTTGCAAGTTTTCGCTGAAAGGCAATTTAAAATTAAATCCAAGGACGTATTATGATATGATAATATCTTTTAGATCAGAATATATGACACTAATTGCAAGTTGAGTATGTGGTGATTAAAAACGTGTAATTAATGGAAGCCTTAAAAATCTACCACCAAATAATCATAATGAAGAGTTGGTCAGAGATCAACTGCTGAGCTCTACAGGAATGTATCGAATAATTTCGAGGTCAAACGTGTTTGACCCAAGGTGAAAATACACAGATGCAGACAGACACAGACACACACGCACACACACACACACACACACACACACACATATATATATATATATATATATATATATATATATATATATATATATATATATATATATATATATATATATATATACATATATACATTGTTTTATCATACTAAAAAGTTAAATTATATGTACTGGTGTTAAATCTCATTGTGAAATACTTTTTATTTCGTACAAGTTTTCTTTGGAAGGCAAGTAAATTTTAATCTATCGACATATTATCATACGATAATATTACCTGATCTGAATACATGAATCTAACTGTAAGTAGAGTATATGCTGATTAAAAACTAATGATTAATGAGATGAAAGTCTTAAAAATCTAAAATCAAATCATCATAATTCAAAGCAGGTCAGTGATAAACTCTACCGGGATGGTATAGAATGGTTTGGAGGTCAAACGTGCTTGGCCCAAGGTGAAAATGCACAAACACACACACAGCTAACTCATTATTCTCTCTCGTGTGTGCGTTTGTGTGTTGCGATGTGTAGTGTGTACCCTGATACTCGATCTGGGCCATTACCCAAATTGCTTGACGTGAACATTAAAGCCATGTGTAACAACTTGCGTGTAGACGTATATATGATCCATGCCTATAAAACCTCATTCTTCCTCTTGAAAACCTTCTCACACACTTTCTGCGGGGTTTAGCACTAGTTTTTTCTATGTTCTTAATTGGAAAATGTAAAGTCTATAATGTCACTATAACAAAATACATGTTTACTTCTTGAGACATAAAGAACAAGGTCAACATCTTTAGTATCAATTAATATATTTCATCTAAAAAAGAAAACAACAATAAAAAATGGGCCGAAGTTTCTCAGGCGCAATCGACTTTTCTGTACAGCCCCTACTGCGAGTATAATAAAGGCCACCAAAAATAGATCTATCTTTCGGTGGTGTCGGTATAATGCTGTATGAGCCGCGGCCTGCGAAACTTTAACCACGGCCCTGTGGTGGCCTATCCTATATCGTTGTCAGAAGAACGATTATGGCTGACTTTAACGTTAAATAAAATAAAAACTACTGAAGCTAGAGGGATGCAATTTGGTACGTTTGATGACTGAAGGGTGGATGATCAACATACCGATTTGCAGCCCTCTAGACTCAGATTTTTTTTTAAGATCTGAGGGCGGACAGAAAAAGTGCAGATAGAAAAAAAGTGCGGACGGACAGACAATGCCGGCACAATAGCTTTTTTTCAGAACTCTAAAAAGAGGTGACTCATGACAGAACATGACACCAGAATTCCTGGCTTCTTTGCCACAAAAGAAATTGGAACCTATTAAACTAATGTTCGTTCTCAGAACACACTCGAATAAATGTGGATAATCACGAGACTGAAAGATAAGAATTGTGACCATTACCTCCTTCAGGAACTTCTTGAGTTAACTCCTTGAGTGGTGGAATAAAATATGTAGCCTCATTAGACTTAATGGAGCTGATGCATACACTTTCTTTTTGATACGTGGTTATACTCTTTTGTTAAGCGACTCTTCGTCGATTACTCCTGCAATATTTTGACTATGATGCTAAAACTCATAAATAAAGTATTATGGTGACAAAGATATACGTACATTGCGTTAGTCGAACACCTTATTCATTTTAGATCAACAGTAAGAGAGAATGAAGTTTTCAGTTTGAAATGCTCCACTTTACAAGAGATTCTGAATAGAGTGAGCTCCAAATAAGCACTGAATCGTGAGGTAAGGTTGTCTAAGAGCAAGATAGATACTCTTTCAGAGATCGACGGATCAGGAGCCGACGTAATACCTACAAAAAAGTAAGCAGCTTCTGCAATACGAAGATTACCGATTTCTACAGAATAAATGTAGGAAAGGGGGGCCTCACAGGTGATTAGCTATCGGAAAGAGGGATCCAGGAACAAGGCGGAACAGGGGCCGAAAAAGTTCCCGCAGAGGGGTAGACATACGCAGCGGCAGAGACAAACAGGGTCAGGTCACTAATCACAAGAGCTGCCTCTGATACAGTTCTATCAAGGAAGATGGCAAGAGATGAATAATCACTCATATGAAAGCAATATTCAGACTTGGATGATTAGGACGACAATAAAACATTTATGCGCTAGCTACTAATACATTTGGTAATGTGGAATATCTACAGAAACAATGAGAGAGAGAGAGAGAGAGAGAGAGAGAGAGAGAGAGAGAGAGAGAGAGAGAGAGAGAGAGAGAGAGAGAGAGAGAGAGAGAGAGACTGAATCAATGCCTTCATGTTAGAATGATTAATTTCTATTATTATTATTATTATTATTATTATTATTATTATTATTATTATTATTATTATTATTATTATTATTATTATTATTATTTCAGTAGAAGAAATCTATTCACATGGAACAAGCACACAGGGGCCATTGACCTGAAATTCAAGCTTCCAAAGAATGTTGTTTTCAAAATAACAACAGCAAAAAAATACTGAATTACCCTCTCCTTGACAGGTCACACTTCTTAAAAACATTACCAAATGCAGAAATACATATTACTGAGATACCATTTGATGCTGCTCCTATCTTCTCAGACGAAACCCGTCCTTCCTAAACTGGTTGTTGGCAGGGTAAACTTGGCTCAAACTATGAGCGGAGTTCTGAATAGCGGGTGATTTTCTGTTATTGCATATACCACTTGGACAGGGCTATCAGCAATGTATATAGATGTGTAATCATGAGCTGACTGTCGGGGCACTGGTTTGGTTGCCTCGGAACTTCGAATTAGGAGTTAGGTAGCGGGAATTAGACGGGGCTCGGCCATAGGCTTTGTCTCTGCGTTTATTAACTGAACCAACATTTAAAGGGAAATGAAGTGACTTCTCATGAGGGGACAACATTTTACACTGATATAGTTTTATCATTTCCCAGTGTAAAATTGAGAGAGAGAGAGAGAGAGAGAGAGAGAGAGAGAGAGAGAGAGAGAGAGAGAGAGAGAGAGAGAGAGAATCTGTTGGATTTAATGAACAGAACAGCAGATATGAATGATGCAAAAGTGGAGTGATTTAGGTAAATTTACCAAAATAAACACAAATATGAAAAAGCTGAAGAATTCATAGCTGGAAAAATTACTGCATTGACCAATTACACTGCAAGCCATCGATGCAAAACACGGAATATTTGTTTTAGTTCATTTCTGTTTTCAAAGTTTTTATTGGATTTTTTGACCAGATTTCAGCAATTGAAAGTTTTATTTTTTCAGCCATTTGGAAAAATATATTCAAAAAAAATATATATATTCTAAAAGCGTTGAAGAAGTTTTCGTTTTGCTAAAATTCACGTATTTACCGACCCATTTTGACAGTTACTGAATCGGATAAAGTTAGAAATATTTGATTTTTAGGCATCCGTTTTCGAATAGTTTTTAAATTTTTGACCACAGTGAAAAACGACCAATTAAAAGTTTTATTTTTCAGCCAGATGAAAAAATATTATTAAAAGAATGAAAACGCAAGAGTGGGTTAAAAGTTGAAACAATTCACGTATTTTTTAGGTTTTCTTTGACAGTTACTGAAATAAATGGGAAAACAGTTTTACATTAATTTTGTAAGGCATTATTTATTTTACATTAAATTAAATAAATATTATGAAAAACAGAATTATGAAATTAGATGAGGAAAAATATATTAGGAAGAATAGTCAAATTTGTAAGAAGGTTCAGTGTGTGAAACGAATTTTTTTCACATCAACCCCAATATAAAGGAGAGAATGCAAAACAGTTTTTATATTGATTTTAGGCCATTATTTATTTTAGATTGTTATAAATATATAAACAGAATTATAACTAATGGGCATGATATATATATAGTAAAATTTGTATATATGTTCATATGTATAAATAATAATATATATATGTATATGTATATATCATATGTATATGTATGTATATACATATATATATATATATATATATATATATATATATATATATATATATATATATATATATATATATATATATATATATATACATATATATATAACGGGAACAAACCTCGGTCTACCGAGTGACAAGCCAAGGCGGTAGCGGCTGACCTACAAAAGTAATAAAGAAGTTGGAACCTACGTACTACGTACCTGAGGTTTTTCCCGAGCATGGCTTCTGATGCCTAGCATACCAGCGAATTCTACCCAACTTCCCGACCCATCAGCGAGTCAGTCGCTACTATTTCATTCGAATTACCCCTTCACCGGGCAGAACTTTCGGGTCAAGTCACGCAGCTACACCTAAGTAAGAAATTGGAGGCATAAGAGAGAATTTACATTTCGTCTTTAACAAAAAATTAATGAAAAATAAATTAATTTCTATATAAACAATAATGTTTCAACTTTTCATTACTACTGTTAATGACACTTTGGCCTATCATACATACTAATGAACTCTGAAAAAGAAATCCTGCCATGCATTAAACACAGAACATAAACTAGCTTCTTGTTCTGGGAAATCAACTAAGGAGAATATATATATATATATTATATATATATATATATATATATATATATATATATATATATATATCGAAAATGTGTGTGTGTGTGTGTGTGTGTGGTTACAAGGATTATATTCGGAAATGAATGGGGAAAAAGTAGGTGAACTGTTGACCTCATGATGGGGACATTCGTAATTACTCATATCCATTTCATCTGTTAATCTGAAACCTCGTACAAGGTCATATGATGCTTTCTTACAGTAATTTTCTCGCTGAGGTCAAACTATGTCCATACGGCTACGTTTCAAAATCATTTGAGATAATTCGTCAGCGTTTTACCCAGTCACCCTACAATGCGTAGATTATCAAGAAAGTCATCAGCAAACAAAACAAAATATAATGCAACAAAAACCTCCAACAACAAACAAGAACAAATCTCCACATTGCTCAAAACTTCAATATACTGAATATCGCAAAGCCGCAAATTCCGGTTTTTTTGCCATGCCCCTCGGTTAGTTTAGGTTGGGTTAGATAAATACCTAACAATTAATTTGGGTATGGAAACATAATGAGATTATTTTCAAGGAAATTCTATGGTTAGTTTTTTTAAGATATGGCGTCCCATTTTTTTTTTTTTTTAGGAAAGGTCCTGGTACTTGGTTACATCTCAGGGAAATGCATCCGGTAGGCTACCTCCTTGATTTCTGCTATCGAAATATCATCGGTAATTCGCTCACTGATGTAATCCTTTAATCCAGAGGCAAAAATAACCCTGGGTTTACAAAATAAAATGCCATCCTGTGCGACATTTATACCGGAGAAACTTCATTCTCGCTGTCAAAGAGATTATGTGAACACAAGAGACCAGTATTATTATCACTATTTCAGTAGATGAAACCTATTCATATAGAACAAGCACACCAACGGGGCCACTGACTTGACACTCAGGCTTCCAAAGAATGCTGGTTTGAACCTCCCACTGCAGACCCCACACTGCAGCAGTACCAGATCATGTTATAGAGCCAGTGATTTTTCATCGTCCTGGGGAAGACGAGAACTCGCAGCATCTGAGTGGCATGCCAACGACACTAACCACTATACCAGCGGACCAGATAAATTACGCAAAGAACTCATATTTCAAGTACAACATTAACTGAAGTTTTTCAAGAGGATTTTTCGTATATAAGATTCTTCGCGCTTTTTTGGATACAAAGCCTTAAGATCAATCAGAATTTCTTATATTTCTTGCACTTGGCCTTTTTTAAGATCCAAAGAATCAAGAGCTCGATAAAGTTAAGAGAGCATTGTGGCTTAATACTTCACACATATATTTACACACACATTTATATTTATATATATATATATTATATATATATATATATATATATACATATATATATATATATATATATATATATATATATATATATATATATATATATATATATATATGTTACAAGAACAGAATTAATCACTTTTTTGAAAACGTAATTGCTCTAACGATCTTTCTTCAGGAAAAATATGAAGGTGGAAGCTCACGATAACACTTTTGCATCCTTTTTCTCCTGACAAGCGTGTATCCTCTCTCTCTTTCTCTTATCGTTTTCACCTAAGAACCTCACTCATTCTCACCAAAGCAATTAAATGGACTATTTAAAGAAACGCAATAGTTTCTACAAAAATAGGTTTATTATTCAAATAACAAAACAAGAAATGAATAAAACAAAGCAAAGATTAAAATGCATAATAAATGAATTACCGAGTCAGATAACTAAACTCTGAACTGCAAAACACTTCTGATTAAAGAAGTCTCACATAGCCTGAAAATATCCAAACTCACACATACTCCCCAAATCAATAACTAAAGTCATGTCAAAAAAAACAGTCTACCACATGTTATTGAACCAGTCCACACTGTCCACAGACAAATCAGAAAGAATTAAACATGATAGAAAACTCCCAAAAATATATGAAATGCAAAACACAATAATGGAAAGTGTAAAATGCATAGCCAAGATATGGCAAACGTAACATAACAAAATAATAATGTAAAAAGAGGTATGAATATTCATATTAAATCTCACACCAGTTCAAAAGTTCATAATGATCAGAAAATCATGGTAAAAATCACAAGCTCAATTTCCTCCCATAAAAACAGAGATTTCAAACTCTACCTTAGCCGTTCAAAAGCCTGGATCCTCTCCAAAGCTACGTCTAGACAACTGCAGTTCTATCACGTTAATGAACGATCAAACTCACTTTTAGGGCAGATTTTGGCATAATCTAGATCAAATTAACGCACGTACTCACGAATATACATAACACTTCGGAGATCACCTGACTGCCAATATTGCTGAGGTTCTCACGCAGATAGCTGAGGAATCAAAACAATTTGCTGAACACAAAGATTTTTACAACGAGTCTCTCGACCTAGTTCCATCTGACTCCAAAAATTCTTTCATCACATCTTAAAGCATTGAAGCTATGAAATGCATATATGTATCCTTTAAAATTGTATATATATATATATATATATATATATATATATATATATATATATATATATATATATATCATCTGTTTTTGAGAGGAAACCTAATGAATACATTATACACAATTAAAAGCAGGCGTGCAAGAGAATCCTCACCATTATCCTAAGATACAAAGCAGTCAACAATAACTTTCTCTTGCGTCCTCCAGCAACCGGTCGCCTTTTTCCTCAAAATGGTTCCCAGTCATAACAAGTTTGTCATTTTCCGAACAAATGAGGCCAATTTCGTCGACGCAACAATGTATCATTGTTCGCCATGAAGAGATGTGGGCCCAGCTTAATATTCTCTCTTTTCAGTTTGAGCAAAACAGAGAACCGCCCCCACACTGAGCAAGATTAATTGACCGTCGCTGATTTAGGTCAAGAGTGTTTGCTGATCAAAGGGTCATCGAGTAAGACTGATTTGTCAGGCTGAACGTATATGTAAAAGATTCGAACTGGGTCGGGTTCCTACCCACGCAGCCTTGGTCCTTTTAGACTGAATTATTCTCAGTGGAAATATATAATATATATATATATATATATATATATATATATATATATATATATATATATATATATATATATATATATAGCGCATATATATTGCGCAAAGGTGGACCATGGAAACGTATTCATCTCTACATAATTCTTTATTTCCAACGTTTCGTAATAAAAAGCTTTATTACATCATTATTCATTAAACAACTGGTTCCCCAGTTAAATACCCAGACCTCCTCCACTCAGCTGTACCTGAGTTAACTTTTCTTATGCATTCTGTCTTCTGCCTTCTTGGTATAAGGTTGGTTAGCGGTCTTTGATTTTGCTTCTATGTTTTTTTTTTTTTTTTTTTATCTTGTATTTTAACTGTGAAGTATTTTATGGATTTTATTGATTTTAAGAGCAATTTTTAAAGTAATTTTATTCATTATTTAACAGATTCCTGATGATGTAATAAAGCTTTTTATTACGAAACGTTGGAAATAAAGAATTATGTAGAGATGAATACGTTTCCATGGTCCACCTTTGCGCTAATATATACCACTGGCCGTCGCCTACTTCTGTTCTTATATATATATACATATATACATATATACATATATATATATATATATATATATATATATATATATATATATATATATATATATATATATATATATATAATATATATAGATAGATATAAACATTGAAGAGAAACACGTAGTTAAATGGACAAAAAGAGAGAGAGAGAGAAAGAGAGATTTTCACAATCTCAAAATCATCAATATACACATATAATGCAAACAAGAAGATAACTAGATATATCCTGAAGCTTTTGAAGAACCAGTCACACAGACACAGGTATGGATCGTAATAACTCATTTAAATATATATATATATATATATATATATATATATATATATATATATATATATATATATATATATATATATATGTATGTGTGTGTGTGTGTGTGAGTGTGTGTGTGTTGTTGTATATAGATAATATATAATATACATACATATACAGGGCCTATATATATATATATATATATATATATATATATATATATATATATATATATATATATATATATATATATATATATATATATATAATATATGTGTATATATAATGTGATATTTTTATTTTCACTTACGTATATTCAGTACAATGGATCTTGTGTGGAAGATTTAATTACTTCATAAAAAAAAAAAAAAAAATCAATATTCATAAAAAAACACACTTTCAATTGAAAGAAAAATACACGTATAATAAAAAAAAAACAACATCCCATTACATCTTGTCAGTCAATGTAATGTCACGCCCCGTTGCACAGCCATTGTCTCCTTGGCGAATACTTTTTACATTTTACGAGGCGTAGAATCTAAGGCACTGGGATCTAAAAACAGCTACTGTCTGCAGGATGGTGGAAGTACCCATCACCTACAGTATATACAGTATAACATTCCATTCTTATTTTCTTTCTTTTGTATGTCATTATTTTATGTACTATTCACATCTCCTTCCATCCCTTCTCCACCCAATCCCCGACTCTCTCCTTTGTTACTAGGGGTCATGCCAACCGACAGAATTATTATTATCATTATCATTATTAATACTATTATTATTTTGCCCGGCTCCGGTGGGCCACTAGCTCGTTGAGGGGTACAGAGTTATTATCATTATTAATTTAATATTATTATTTTGACTGACTACTTTGGGCCACTGGCTCGCTGTAGGGCAACAAATAAGAGTTATTATTATTATTATTATTATTATTATTATTATTATTATTATTATTATTATTATTATTCCAGCTACGGTGGGCCAGCGTCTCGTTGAGGGGTGACAATGCCCCCTCTGAGAACCCCGTTACGTCCTCCTTTACGACGTCACAAATAGACTGTGACGGCTTAATGTAGGGAAAAAATGTTTATAGCCCGCGGTCGGCTATCTTTCCTCTTTTCCACTCTGGAAACTTTTATGGTCTTCTTGACTGAACTCATTCGGCTGTACACACGATTATGTTATCCGAACTGAAACGTAGTAAACATAATTCTTTATTGGTTCCTTTTTTATTTTAAGACATCTTTCTTTTATTTCTTCAATACGAAGAACGCAGAGACCGATTGAGCGAAGGTCACGACCTAAAGTGTTATACATTTCGTCTCTAGGGACGTTCAAGTTAAAATAAATTGAATTTATATCTTTCACATTTTGCGTTAATTTTTCTCGGTTAAATTCGTACCTTGATGGCGTCCAAGATCATTTGCATTTATAATATGGGTAAAATGTCTTCTCATTTTGCTGTTGATGGCGTCCAAGATCATTTGCTTTTATAATGTGGGTAAAATGTCTTCTCATTTTACTGTTTTATCTCACTGATGGAGTATAGATCATTCATGGCTTTGACTCTTTTCCTTCAGAAAGTAATTTACGATTGTCAATGAAATCTTACCGTAAGGTTTCAGAGCAATTTTATCGTCTGCCAAAGTTTTACTCGATTCTTTCAACATAAGTCAATAGAGCAAAGATCACCTTGGTTTTCAGATCTTCCATATCTTGCCTGTGGATTTCTACACATGGAAATTTCGAATATCTGGGAACCATCAGACCCTCTGACTCAAGAAAAGACCGAAAAAATTTGCTGCAAAATACATCATAACACTTTTGCGACAACGATATCAAGAAAAATGGCTATCATTACTTGACCAAGATTGAAGAGTGATTTTATCAATGGGAATTTCTGAATAAGCATTTATTGCAGAAATTTTGGTAAAAGACAAATTACTAGGTGTGGGTTCAACTGTGCAGATTTTTCATTAGGATGGTGACGTTATTCATTTAGCTTAGGCATGTTAACTTACAAACACACACACACACACACATATACATACACACACACACACATATTATATTTATATATATATAAATATATATATATAATATATATATATATATATATATATATATATATATATATATATATATATATATATATATATATATATATATATATATATATATATATACTTCAACAATTTGGTATAACCAAGTGAAGAAGCATAAATTTCACTAATGAAGGAAGGTAATGTAATAAAGTCATATTCTGGCCAAGAGGTGGAAGGTTAAAGCTTCCCAGATCTTCTAATAAGTTTCCTGGAGAATAAGAAAAGGCACAAAGTAGCAAAGTTCTAATTGGTGAGAGGCAGCTGGAATATGATAAGAAAAGCAAAGGGTTAAATACTTCCTCGAAGGAGGTGATGTTGGAAGCGGAATTAAATCCATTGTACGGGTAAAAAAAAAAACACATGTACAGACTGCATTATAAATTGCTCACATGAAATACTGACATAACTAGTTCTGTGGATGACCACTGAACATATGGTACATTTAATCTTTTTCTCCTTTAATATATATATATATTTCAGAAAATATGGCTGCTACAATTTTAAAGGACACATAATATTTGCATTTCATAGCTTCAATGCTTTTAAGATGTGATGAAAGAATTTATGAGTCAGATGGAAGTAGGTCGAGAGACTCGATAAAATCTTTGTGTTCAACAAATAGTTTGATTCCTCAGCAATATTGCCGGTCAGGTGATCTTCCGAAGTGTTATGTATATTCGTGAGTACGTGCGTTAATTTGATCTAGATTACGCCAAAAAAAGGCCCTAAAAGTGAGTTTGATCGTTGATAGAACTGCAGTTGTCTAGACGTAGCTTTGGAGAGGATCCAGGCTTAAATAGGCAGATAAGGTAGAGTTTGAAATCTCAGTTTTAGGGAGAAAATTGAACTTGTGATTTTTACCATGATTTTCTAATCATTATGAACCTTTGAACTGGTGTGGGAGATTTAATATGAATATTCATACCTCTTTCATATTATTATTTTGTCATGTTACGTTTGCCATATCTTGGCTATGCATTTTACACTTTCCATTATTGTGTTTTGCATTTATATATTTTTGGGAGTTTTCTATTAAGACAGATGTCTGTGGACAGATGTCGGTGGACAGTGTGGACTGTTTCGAATAACATGTGGTAGACTGCTTTTGACATGACTAGTTATTGATTTGGGGAGTATGTGAGTTTGATATTTTCAGGCTATTAGCCATAGTGAGATCTTTAATCAGAACAGTTCAGAGTTTAGTTATCTAACTCGATATTTCATTTATTATGCATTTTAATCTTTGCTTTGTTTTATTCATTTCTTGTTGGGTTATTTGAATAATAAACCTATTTTTGTAGAAACTATTTTGTTTCTTTAAATAGTCCATTTAATTGATTTGGTGAGAATGAGCGAGATTCGGGTGGGTGAACTGGAAAACGAAGAGAGAGAGAGAGAGAGATGCGATACAGAGAGAGAGAGAGAGAGAGGTGATATACACGGTGAGAGAGAGAGAGAGAGAGAGAGAGAGAGAGAGAGAGAGAGAGAGAGAGAGAGAGAGAGAGAGAAAGAGGAGAAAATAGATGTAACCCGTGATTGAACGTTCATACGCCTCCGTTCCATGAATAAAGATCGTTGGAGCACGTTACGTACACTTTCAAAAGAGTGTTAATTCTGTCTCGTTTATATATATATATATATATATATATATATATATATATATATATATATATATATATATATATATATATATATATATATATATATATATATATTTCTCCCTTTAACTTATATATATATATATATATATATATATATATATATATATATATATATATATATATATATATATATATATATATATATATATATATATACATACACATACACAGCTTTTATTCTACATTCACTTTCACTTTTTACTGTACCCAGAAAAATTGTATATTAATAGAAAGTAATCTCTAGGGATAGGTACCTTTCTTTGTTTCCTGGTGGCTTTCTATACACTCAGTCACTTCACAGAGGTCATTATAGTTAATAATAATAATAATAATAATAATAATAATAATAATAATAATAATAATAATAATAATAATAATAATAGATCATTCATTCGTAAGAAAATTCTTAAAAGAAGAGTTACAGCGATGAATATAACTGAAAACAATAAAAACAGGCAAATAAAAAAAACAATAAGTAAGTACAGACTAAAACAAAAATGATAGAAAACTAAGACAAATAAGATAATTAAATAAGGCAAATAAAAAGGCAATAAATACGTACATACTAAAACAGCAATGACAGGAAAACTAGGACAAACAAGATATTTAAATAAGGAAATCTGATCTTTTTGTCCTGAAGCATCTATTAAAAACATAAGATTTTCTTGACATTTAAACGATTCATATTTGGCCAAAAACCAAACGTGAATTGAAACAATCGTTCTATTCAGAATGAAAAGAGGCAGATATCGAAGCTTCTCTTTTTAAATCAAGGAACGACCCAATAACAAAAAAATATATATTCGAGTATGAATAATGAATCAAGATCTTCAGTTAATATCTCAATAAATGTTGGCTCCATTAAGTCATTGTCGAGGGAAAGAAAGGAGAGAGAGAAGATTTTGTGGCTACTCACCATTGGGAGCCTACGAGATGAGAATCCCTTGAATGAGATTTATTACTTATGTTTATTCATTGATGAGATTACCTAGCGTCAAACGACTAAGGTCAAAGACCCTAGGCGGCGTCAGAGAGCCTTTTGCTCTCTGGCGCCTGGTTTAAGCGCATTGCACAAATTGTAGCGTTTATTTATTTATAATATAATTAACCATTATAATATAAATTATGATGATTAAAAATATTCTGAAGAAACACGGCGCTGGTATGAGTACCTACTTGAATGATATTTTTTAACAACTCGGATAAGAGAAGATTATGTTAATTTGTGAGACTATGTTTAACAGTGATGTTTTCACTACTTGTATTAGAAACAAATTTTATTTATGCTTTAAATAAAACTTAACATTCCTTTAATACACTGCTAATTGATTTTTAAATGAATATTTCATGGCTCATTCAATCAACTGTCTTAAGGAAGTCATTGCAAGTCTGTCAACATGATGACGTCACAGAGGCTTCGAGGATCCGTGAATGACTGTGATTGCCCATATGGAAAGATTTGTTCCTTATAAACCCTTTAAAACACTTTTCAAGTTAAAATAGTGACTGGCCTGATAGAACACTTGTACACTAAACGTAACAAACATTAACAGTTAGAGAATTTTGGAATTGTCATAAATATTACATAAAATAAGCCAGTCATTCAAGATACAAAATAATTTTTTCCAGGAATCCACAAGACTTTCTCTCACTGACTCCTGGATTGTCCGAAGTAAAGAGCCTTGGGCCTTTCATTTGTTATGGAGCCTATTTCAGACTCCGTAACATTTGGTGTCCTGAGAGTCGTTTTCGGCTCAGAAGCTCCAAGAAGAAGACCCCATGTGGTGGGTCAAAAAGCCCTCTTAGGAATCCCTGAATAAGGACTACCTCTCGGTTTGGGGTTCCGAGACAGGACAGGTTCCTGACGTCCCCTGCCAATCCACGAGTCCAGACTCATTTTCTCTCTTCTTTTTCTTCTGCTTCTTCTTCTTCTTCCTTCAGCCCTCAGTTGGTTCATCTGGCTAAGATTATTTGTTTGGTAATTAGTTTAGTATATTGAAATATATCTTTGTTCCTCCTGGCATTACAGTTTTTGAATAGAGAAGTCTTTTTTAGCTCTAAATGCCTTAGTTTTCACATCCTTTGAGTAGTCTCAAAGCCGTATATACAAAGGTCCTTTTACCAATATATATATTTTGTATCTTAGATCCAGAAACCTATGTTTTATTTTACTTTGCTTTTACCATGATTGATTTTACAAATCTTTATTTTTTTATTATTCATAAAAATATACGTCAAAACACACAAACTTTCGATCTTCGTTTGAACAGGTAGCGAATGAAGCTCAGTAAAGATTCGTCCATGACCACATCCCGTGGGCATTTATTCATAACTGGGCAGCTCTGATTGGCTGACGATCAACATTTCCGGTGTCGTTGGCATATTGCGGTAATTGTTAAACTCTTTCTTCAGTAACATGTTTAGGTATTTATTATATATATATATATATATATATATATATATATATATATATATATATATATATATATATATATATATATATATATATATATATATATATATATATAAACCCCTGTTGTATAAATCATAAACATGCCAAAATGTAATCTATAATACTATACCAATACAAGCACAGAAAGACAAACTGGTATCAAGCAGCTTCCTCAGATCAGACACAAACGAACAATGAGCTTTCAATAATTATGATTCATCTCATTAGTATAATAAAGGCTACACAGGGCCTATTTCACAAACTGTTCAAATCACGAGATTTCTTATCATCCAATTTGTGTTTTATGTTCAGTTTTTCTGCATGCATATAAAAATTACTTTATTATGCTACTAAAGTAATAATAAGTTGGTTCCTGTTGGCAGGTCAGTATCCAGTGGTCCACACCATCTGCAAAGTGAACAGAACAGAACTGTTTCTGCAATGTTGAAATTACAGAAAAAATCGGATCTTGACCTCCGACCCCAGGGCAGAGGTCAGTCATTGAGATTCGACCATGTGTTTGGTAGCTCTGCCATGTATATATGTATATATATATATATATATATATATATATATATATATATATATATATATATATATATATATACATACATATATATATATGTATAATATATGCATAAATTTTTTCAACTATACGTTTTCCCCTTGCAAGAAATTGCACTAGAAGGCGTTTCCCTTCTGGGTTTTAGACATATTTAGGCGGTGAGGTTGCTAGCCCTATCACCTGCCCCATGAATTTTCAAGGTTCGCATGTACCCACAAAGTCTGTTTTATCTTTGCCCCACCCTTCCAAGTACCAACCATAACTGGATATGTTTCACGGGGCCATTTCCTGTCAACCATGAAGAATAATGCTGTATGTATAAAGATGAATCTTATGAAAATAACAGCTATATTTCTTTTTAATCCTCTACGATAACTATATCTTATT
>NC_089781.1:22115380-22152880 GCF_040412425.1 Macrobrachium rosenbergii
CATATATATATATATATATATATATATATATATATATATATATATATATATATATATATATATATATATATGTATATATATATGTGTGTGTGTATATATATGATGTGATATTTTGTTATTTTCACTTTCGTATATTCAGTACAATGGATCTTGTTTGGAAGATTTAATTATTTCATAAAAAAATATTCAATAAAAAATCAGTATTCATAAAAAAACACCCTTTCAATTAATAGAAAAATACACGCGTAATAAAAAAAAAACACGAACATCCCATTACATCATGTCAGTCAATTTAGTACCACGCCCCGTTGCACAGCCATTGTCTCCTTGGCGAATACTTTTTTCATTTTACGAGGCGTAGAATCTAAGACATCGGGATCTAAAAGCAGCTACTGTCTGCAGAAAGGTGAAAGTACCCATCACCTATATAAAGTATAACAGTCCATTCTCATTTTCTTTCTTTTTTGTATGTCATTATTTTATGTACTATTCACATCTCCTTCCATCCCTTCTCCACCTAATCCCCGACTCACTCCTTTGTTAGTAAGGGTCATGCCAACCGACAGAATTATTATTATTATTATTATCAGTATTAATACTATTATTATTTTGCCTTGCTACGGTGGGTCACTGGCTCGCTGAGGGGTACAAACATAATTATTATCATTATTGATATTATTATTTTGATTGACAGCGGTGGGCCACTGGCTCGCTGTAGGGGCAACAAATAAGAGTTATTATTATTATTATTATTATTATTATTATTATTATTATTATTATTCCAGCTACGGTGGGCCAGCGTCTCGTTGAGGGGGTGACAATGCCCCCTCTGAGAACCCCGTTATGTCCTGCTTTACGACGTCACAAAATAGACTGTGACGGCTTAATGTAGGAAAATGTTTATAGCCCGCGGTCGGCTATCTTTCGTCTTTTCCACTCTGGAAACTTTTCTGGTCTTCTTGACTGAACTCATTCGGCTGCACACGATCATATTATCCGAACTGAAACGTAGTAAACATAATTCTTTCTTGGTTCCTTTTTTATTTTAAGACATCTTTCTTTTTATTTCTTCAATACGAAGAACGTAGAGACCGATTGAGCGAAGGTCACGACCTCAAATGTTATACATTTCGTCTCTAGGGACGTTCAAGTTAAAATAAATTGAATTTATATCTTTCATTTTGCGTTAATTTTCCTCGGTTAAATTCGTACCTTGATGGCGTCCAAGATCATTTGCATTTATAATATGGGTAAAATGTCTTCTGATTTTCCTGTTGATGGCGTCCAAGATCATTTGCTTTCATAATATGGGTAAAATGTCTTCTTATTTTACTGTTTTATCTCACTGATGGAGAATAGATCATTCATGGCTTTGACTCTTTTCCTTCAGAAAGTAATTTACGAATTTCAATGGAATCTTACCATAGGGTTTCAGAGCAATTTTATCGTCTGCCAAAGTTTTACTCGATTCTTTCAACATAAGTCAATAGAGCAAAGATCACCTTGGATTTCTGATCTTCCATATCTTGCCTGTGGATTTCTACACATGGAAATTTCGAATGTCTGGGAACCATCAGAAACTCTGACTCAGAAAAAAACCGAAAAAATTTACTGCAAAATACATCATACCACTTTTGCGACAACAATATCAAGAAAAATGGCTATCATTACTTGACCAAGAGTGAAGAGTGATTTTATCAATGGGAATCTCTGAATAAGTTTATTGCAGAAATTTTTGTAAAAGACAAATTAATAGGTGGGTTCAACTGTGCAGATTTCATTAGGATGGTGACGTTATTCATTTAGCTTAGGCATGTTAACTTACAAACACACACACACACACACACACACACACACACACACACACACACACACATATATATATATATATATATATATATATATATATATATATATATATATATATATATATATATATATATATGTATGTTTATATACTTCAACAATTTGTATATAACCAAGTGAAGTGCAGCATAAATTTCACTAATGAAGGAAGGTAATGTAATAAAGTCATATTCTGGCCAAGAGGTGGAAGGTTAAAGCTTCCCAGATCTTCTAATAAGTTTCCTGGAGAATAAGAAAAGGCACAAAGTAGCAAAGTTCCTAATTGGTGAGAGGCAGCTGGAATATGAGGTACGAAAAGTAAAGGGTTAAATACTTCCTGAAGGAGGTGATGTTAGAAGCGGAATTAAATCCATTGTACGGGCAAAAAAAAAAAAACAAAAACACATGTACAGACTGCATATAAATTGCTCACATGAAATACTGACATAACTAGTTCTGTGGCTGACCACTGAACATATGGTACATTTAATCTTTTTCTCCCTTTAATATATATATATATATATATATATATATATATATTATATATATATATATATATATATATATATATATATATATATATATATTTCTCCCTTTAACTTATATATATATATATATATATATATATATATATACATATACACATACACAGTGTGCTTTATTCTACATTCACTTTCACTTTTTACTGTACCCAGAAAAATTGTATATTAATAGAAAGTAATCTCAGGATAGGTACCTTTCTTTGTTTCCTGGTGGCTTTCTATACACTCAGTCACTTCACAGAGGTCATTATAGTTAATAATAATAATAATAATAATAATAATAATAATAATAATAATAATAATAATAATAATAATCATTCATTCATTCGTAAGAAAATTCTTAAAAAGAAGAGTTACAGCGATGAATATAACTGAAGCAATAAAAACAGGCAAATAAAAAAAAACAATAAGTAAGTACAGACTAAAACAAAAATGATAGAAAACTAAGACAAATAAGATAATTAAATAAGGCAAATAAAAAGGCAATAAATACGTACATACTAAAACAGCAATGACAGGAAAACTAGGACAAACAAGATATTTAAATAAGGAAATCTGATCTTTTTGTCCTGAAGCATCTATTAAAAACATAAGATTTTCTTGACATTTAAACGATTCATATTTGGCCAAAAAACCAAACGTGAATTGAAACAATCGTTCTATTCAGAATGAAAAGAGGCAGATATCGAAGCTTCTCTTTTTAAATCAAGGAACGACCCAATAACAAAAAAATATATATTCGAGTATGAATAATGAATCAAGATCTTCAGTTAATATCTCAATAAATGTTGGCTCCATTAAGTCATTGTCGAGAGAAAGAAAGAGAGAGAGAAGATTTTGGCTGAACCAAAGGCTGGCATTTACTCACCATTGGGAGCCTACGAGATGAGAATCCCTTGAATGAGATTTATTACTTATGTTTATTCATTGATGAGATTACCTAGCGTCAAACGACCAAGGTCAAAGACCTAGGCGGCGTCAGAGAGCCTTTTGCTCTCTGGCGCCTGGTTTAACGCATTGCAAAATTCTAGCGTTTATTTATTTATAATATAATTAACCATTATAATATAAATTATGATGATTAAAAATATTCTGAAGAAACACGGCGCTGGTATGAGTACTTACTTGAATGATATTTTTTAACAACTCGGATAAGAGAAGATTATGTTAATTTGTGAGACTATGTTTAACAGTGATGTTTTCACTACTTGTATTAGAAACAAATTTTATTTATGCTTTAAATAAAACTTAACATTCCTTTAATACACTGCTAATTGATTTTTAAATGAATATTTAATGGCTCATTCAATCAACAGTCTTAAGGAAGTCATTGCAAGTCTGTCAACATGATGACGTCACAGAGGCTTCGAGGATCCGTGAATGACTGTGATTGCCCATATGGAAAGATTTGTTCCTTATAAACCCTTTAAAACACTTTTCAAGTTAAAATAGTGACTGGCCTGATAGAACACTTGTACACTAAACGTAACAAACATTAACAGTTAGAGAATTCTTGGAATTGTCATAAATATTACATAAAATAAGTCAGTCATTCAAGATACAAAATAATTTTTTTCCAGGAATCCACAAGACTTTTCTCTCACTGACTCCTGGATTGTCCGAAGTAAAGAGCCTTGGGCCTTTCATTTGTTATGGAGCCTATTTCAGACTCCGTAACATTTGGTGTCCCGAGAGTCGTTTTCGGCTCAGAAGCCTAAGAAGAAGACCCCATGTGGTGGGTCAAAAAGCCCTCTTAGGAATCCCCGAATAAGGACTACCTCTCGGTTTGGGGTTCCGAGACAGGACAGGTTCCTGACGTCCCCCGCCAATCCACGAGTCCAGACTCATTTTCTCTCTTCTTTTTCTTCTGCTTCTTCTTCTTCCTTCAGCCCTCAGTTGGTTCATCTGGCTAAGATTATTTGTTTGGTAATTAGTTTAGTATATTGAATATATCTTTGTTCCTCCTGGCATTACAGTTTTTGAATAGAGAAGTCTTTTTTTAGCTCTAAATGCCTTAGTTTTCACATCCTTTGAGTAGTCTCAAAGCCGTATATACAAAGGTCCTTTTACCAATATATATATTTTGTATCTTAGATCCAGAAACCTATGTTTTATTTTATTTTGCTTTTACCATGATTGATTTTACAAATCTTAATTTTTTTATTATTTTCATAAAAATATACGTCAAAACACACAAACTTTCGATCTTCGTTTGAACAGGGAGCGAATGAAGCTCAGTAAAGATTCGTCCATGACCTCATCCCGTGGGCATTTATTCATTACTGGGCAGCTCTGATTGGCTGACGATCAACATTTCCGGTGTCGTTGGCATATTGCGGTAATTGTTAAACTCTATCTTCAGTAACATGTTTAGGTATTTATATATATATATATATATATATATATATATATATATATATATATATATATATATATATATATATATATATATATATATATATATATATATATATATATATATATATATATAACCCCCTGTTGTATAAATCATAAACATGCCAATTTGTATCTATAATATACTTATACAAGCACAGAAAGACAAACTGGTATCAAGCAGCTTCTCAGATCAGACACAAACGAACAATGAGCTTTCAATAATTATGATTCATCTCATTAGTATAACAAGGCTACACATAGGCCTATTTCACAAACTGTTCAAATCACGAGATTTCTTATCATCCAATTTGTGTTTTATGTTCAGTTTTTCTGCATGCATATAAAAATTACTTTATTATGCTACTAAAGTAATAATAAGTTGGTTCCTGTTGGCAGGTCAGTATCCAGTGGTCCACACCATCTGCAAAGTGAACAGAACAGAACTGTTTCTGCAATGTTGAAATTACAGAAAAAATCGGATCTTGACCTCCGACCCCAGGGCAGAGGTCAGTCATTGAGATTCGACCATGTGTTTGGTAGCTCTGCCATGTATGTATGTGTGTGTATATATATATATATATATATATATATATATATATATATATATATATATATATATATATACACACACATATACATATACGTATAATATATGCATAAATTTTTTCAACTATACGTTTTCCCCTTGCAAGAAATTGCACTAGAAGGCGTTTCCCTTCTGGGTTTTCGACGCATATTTAGGCGGTGAGGTTGCTAGCCCTATCGCCTGTCCCATGAATGTTCAAGGTTCGCATGTACCCACAACGTCTGTTTTATCTTTGCGCCCACCCTTCCAAGTACCAACCATAACTGGATCTGTTTCACGGGGGCCATTTTCCTGTCAACCATGAAGAATAATGCTGTATGTATAAAGATGAATCTTATGAAAATAACAGCTATATTTCTTTTTAATCCTCTACGATAACTATATCTTATTTCCGGCTCAAGAAGAAACATCTTCCATTACGTCAGATGTAAGTTCACAAAATGACCTTAAAAAAAAAATTTCAAAATCACAAATTACCCAAAATTCTAATATTCGGGAGAGTTTCGCAATAAAGACCACTGTCACTGGAGATAATTTTAGAATGACACCGACGCAGATGGCAATGACAAGAGGTCACGAGGACAATTAAACAGAAATCAACTTCCAATTACACGAAACAGAAAATCAGGTAACAGAGACACTCAGAAAATAATAATAAAAAAAAAAATCGGTAAGACATGACGTAAGAGCTAAATTTCCTAGGACCGAAAAACAAAAAAAGCCCTCCTCCAAATCTCCCTAACTTCTTTCAGGAGTTTCGCGAAGAGGGTATAAAAAAAAAAGACAAGAAAAGGGTAAGAGTTAGATTCTCCTGGGAGTCCAGTCGATAAGAGCTTAACTTAGCTAATTGCCTGAGGAACCGTGTACCTCTGAAACCGGCATCCCTCAGCCCTCGGCAGAGCTTTCTAAGTAAAAAAATAAATAAATACATAAATAAAAAATAAAACAAAAAATAGAATAAAAATTAAATAAATAAATAAATAAAACAAAAAATACAAATCATAATAACAAAAGTCTAAACGGAAAATAATGAATTAACTGTTGTTCAGAGTGAGAGATATATCATGAAAAAAGGTGATTTGGAGTGTAGAAAAGCTGATATATTCCTTAAAAAACTTGCAACATAAACAGAAATCTATTTGGGTTTTGATACATCCAAAGGCTATATTTCATTGACTACCTTCTATGACAAAATGCTTGCTGCAAGCACACATAACAATATGTGCATTCTTGCCCGATCTCCCACAAGCGTATCACTTTATTTCATGTCCCATGCATACACAAACGGTACATGTTACGTGTGCAAACACACACACACACGCACACTCGCACACACTCACGCATATACATTAAGCACACGATAGTTTCAGAGAGGATAAGCTAACCCACTTCACTAAGAAATTTAATTGATTGCAGGTAGTGATAGGCGTGTCCAAAAAAAAAAAAAAAAAAAGAAAAAAAATGTGGGAATGATGAAACCTTAAGGAGGTCATTAAGGTTTTTAAAAATGTATTTACAGTATATATCTGGTAAAAGTGACCAGTATATTCTAGCCTAAAAAAGCAAAAGCCGTTGAAACGTTATGACACGAAGTTACGAGTTGGCCTAGTCAGGTGAAGTAAAAATTTGTTTAAATATAAATAATTTATGTAGCCTATGCATGAGTGAAATACCCACACACGCATATATATATATATATATATATATATATATATATATATATATATATATATATATATATATATATATATATATATATATATATATATATATATATATATATTGTCACGTTAGTGATGGTTTTGCGGGAACTGCTGGTTCCCCGCTCGTTCCCTTTTGTGGATTGCTGCCTCCCTTACCTTCAAGTTTTTTTGTTTTGATGTTCTCGTCAGTGAGCTGCCGTTTTTCTTTCGTCAGTCGGGTCTGGTAGGGCAGCGAAAGTAGCGGCAGTGGCAGCAGCAGCAGGCAGTTTTTGGAGTCGACGTTGGTCGAGTTTTTGAGCAGCAAATTGGAGCACGCCTACGAAATGGAGCACGACGTAGAGGTGGAGTGTGACCATGAGTAGTCGATGTGACCACGAGCTGCTCATCTTTGATGACAGCGTGAGGCTGTCCTAACGTCTCCATCGGGGTATTCTGGTTGGTGGGTTCTTGTCCCTGTTGCGCAGCTGAGGGCTGTCTTGGTGCCCCGATGGAGGACGTATGTTTGGTATTTTTTCTGCCTGCTGTTGTTTATTTTTGCCTTTTTTTAAGCTACTTTTTGTTTATAAAGTTAATTGTTTATTTAACTTGATTTTGTTTAGTGCTGCCTTTTGGTTTTTGTACTTATGGTTTTATCTTTTTACCAGACCTGACTCACTTGTAAATACTTGCCTTAATAAATTAATATTGCTTACTTTATTGTTTTTGTTGTTTTCTCCTCCTTTGTTTGTTGCATCTGCCGTCAGTCATGACAGCCCCGTCCTGAGTATGTTAAAGAACCTGCATAACGGCCACACAGGTCGTTATATATATATATATATATATATATATATATATATATATATATATATATATATATATATATATACATATATATATATGCATGTGTGTGTGTGTGTAAAATCAAAATTAATAACTAGGAAACAAAACTATAAATCTAAAAGATGAAGAGAGATGAATACAAAAAACTTCATCACACCACGATTTCTCGATTCCCATTGTGCTCCACCAAAATCCTGAATAAATAAAAAAAAAAAAAAAAAAAGGAGCCGTCAGAAATATGTCTGCAATCCGCAATCACTCCAGGCAATCAAGCACAGGAGCTTCAGCATTTAGGAAAACAACAATCCCCCCCTCCCCCTCCCCCGTGAAATCACTCGCTGCTCTGTAGTGAGCAAATATAATGTTGCTAAACCATTAATCAATCTTTGGGACTCGCGGGACCGGGGGAAATACAGATACGAATATACAGTATAAGTGCAAATAAGAAGATAACTAGATATATCCTGAAGCTTTTGAAGAACCAGTCACACAGACACGTGTATGGATCGTAATAACTATATATATATATATATATATATATATATATATATATATATATATATATATATATATATATATATATATATACGTATTTATGTGTGTGTGTGTGTGGGTGTGAGTGTGTGTATGTGTCGTTGTTGTATATAGATAATATATAATATACATATATATAGACCTATTATATATATATATATATATATATATATATATATATATATATATATATATATATATATATATATATATGTGTGTGTGTGTGTGTGAGTGTGTGTGTGTGTGTGTGTGTGTGTATGTATATATATGATGTGATGTTTAGTTATTTTCACTTTCGTATATTCAGTACAATGGATCTTGTGTGGAAGGTTTAATTATTTCATAAAAAAATATTCAATAAAAAATCAGTATTCATAAAAAACACCCTTTCAATTAAAAGAAAAATACACGCGTAATAAGAAAAAAAAACACGAACATCCCATTACATCATGTCAGTCAATTTAGTACCACGCCCGGTTGCACAGCCATTGTCTCCTTGGCGAATACTTTTTTCATTTTACGAGGCGTAGAATCTAAGATATCGGGATCTAAAAGCAGCTACTGTCTGCAGAAAGGTGGAAGTACCCATCACCTATATAAAGTATAACAGTCCATTCTCATTTTCTTTCTTTTGTATGTCATTATTTTATGTACTATTCACATCTCCTTCCATCCCTTCTCCACCTAATCCCCGACTCTCTCCTTTGTTAGTAAGGGTCATTCCAACCGACAGAATTATTATTATTATTATTATTATTATTATTATCAGTATTAATACTATTATTATTTTGCCTTGCTACGGTGGGTCACTGGCTCGCTGAGGGGTACAAACATAATTATTATCATTATTGATATTATTATTTTGATTGACAGCGGTGGGCCACTGGCTCGCTGTGGGGTAACAAATAAGTTATTATTATTATTATTATTATTATTATTATTATTATTATTATTATTCCCGCCACGGTGGGCCAGCGTCTCGTTGAGGGGTGACAATGCCCCCCCTCTGAGAACCCCGTTACGTCCTGCTTTACGACGTCACAAATAGACTGTGACGGCTTAATGTAGGAAAAATGTTTATAGCCCGCGGTCGGCTATGCTTCCTCTTTTCCACTCTGGAAACTTTTATGGTCTTCTTGACTGAACTCATTCGGCTGCACACGATTATGTTATCCGAACTGAAACGTAGTAAACATAATTCTTTCTTGGTTCCTTTTTTATTTTAAGACATCTTTCTTTTTATTTCTTCAATACGAAGGACGTAGAGACCGACTGAGCGAAGGTCACGACCTCAAATGTTATACATTTCGTCTCTAGGGACGTTCAAGTTAAAATAAATTGAATTTATATCTTTCATATTTTGCGTTATTTTTCCTCGGGTAAATCCGTACCTTGAAGGCGTCCAAGATCATTTGCATTTATAATATGGGTAAAATGTCTTCTCATTTTACTGTTTTATCTCACTGATGGAGTGTAGATCATTCATGGCTTTGACTCTTTTCCTTCAGAAAGTAATTTACGAATTTCAATGAAATCTTACCATAGGGTTTCAGAGCAATTTTATCGTCTGCCAAAGTTTTAGTCGATTATTTCAACATAAGTCAATAGAGCAAAGATCACCTTGGTTTTCTGATCTTTCATATCTTGTTTGTGGATTTCTACACATGGAAATTTCGAATATCTGGGAACCATCAGACCCTCTGACTCAGAACAAGACCGAAAAAATTTGCTGCAAAATACATCATACCACTTTTGCGACAACAATATCAAGAAAAATGGCTATCATTACTTGACCAAGAGTGAAGAGTGATTTTATCAATGGGAATCTCTGAATAAGCATTTATTGCAGAAATTTTGGTAAAAGACAAATTACTAGGGTGGGTTCAACTGTGCAGATTTCATTAGGATGGTGACGTTATCCATTTAGCTTAGGCATGTTAACTTACAAATACACACACACACACATATATATATATATATATATATATATATATATATATATATATATATATATATATATATATATATATATATATATATATATATATATATATATATATATATATATATATTATATATTATTTATATATATATATATATATATATATATATATATATATATATATATATATGTGTGTGTGTGTGTATGTATATATACTTCAACAATTTGGTATAACCAAGTGAAGCAGCATAAATTTCATTAATGAAGGAAGGTAATGTTATAAAGTCATATTCTGGCCAAGAGGTGGAAGGTTAAAGCTTCCCAAATCTTCTAATAAGTTTCCTGGAGAATAAGAAAAGGCACAAAGTAGCAAAGTTCCTAATTGGTGAGAGGCAGCTGGAATATGAGGTAAGAAAAGCAAAGGGTTAAATACTTCCTCGAAGGAGGTGATGTTGGAAGCGGAATTAAATCCATTGTACGGGTAAAAAAAAAAACACATGTACAGACTGCATTATAAATTGCTCACATGAAATACTGACATAACTAGTTCTGTGGATGACCACTGAACATATGGTACATTTAATCTTTTTCTCCCTTTAATATATATATATATATATATATATATATATATATATATATATATATATATATATATATATATAATATATTTCTCCTTTAATTCATATATATATATATATATATATATATATATATATATATTTCTCCTTTAATTCATATATATATATATATATATATATATATATATATATATATATATATATATATATATATATATATATACATACACAGTGTGCTTTATTCTACATTCACTTTCACTTTTTACTGTACCAAGAAAAATTGTATATTAATAGAAAGTAATCTCTAGGGATAGGGACCTTTCTCTGTTTCCTGGTGGCTTTCTATACACTCAGTCACTTCACAGAGGTCATTATAGTTGATAATAATAATAATAATAATAATAATAATAATAATAATAATAATAATAATAATAATAATAATAATAATAATAGTTCATTCATTCGTAAGAAAATTCTTAAAAAGAAGAGTTACAGCGATGAATATAACTGAAGGAATAAAAATAGGCAAATAAAAAAAAAAAAAAACGGCGCTAGGTCAATTCGTCCCCGGCCAATTCGTCGCCGGTCAATTCGTCCCCGCCAATTCGTCGTCAGCCAATTCGTCGCCAATTCAATTCGTCGTTGGGCATTTTGACTCCAATGAAGACACTAGGTTGTTTGTTTTTTTCTTATTATTTTCCTGTTTTTGACAGTTGAAAACAAAAGGTTTTTTTACTTAGATCGAGTTATTTCTAAAGAATACACCCATCCAACAACATGGCTACCTGCAAGATTTTAACGTCTGAGAAAGGAAAAAACAAAGTGGTGGATCAAGAGAATTATATATATACTAAGGATAAGGAAAGTGCTGATAGACTGAAGATCTACTGGAGGCGTGAAAATCGTGCATGCAAGGCGAGACTTCATACTGATGAAAACTATACAGAGATTAAGAAGGTTGGTATCCACAATCACACTTCAACTGCCGCAGAGGTAAATGCGAGGACTGCGGTCTCAAATATTAAAGAAAAATCAATTTCATCTCGTGACGGACCTCGCTCAATAATTGCTGGTGAAGTTGAAAAGTTAAACGAATGTGCTTTATCACAAATTCCTCGGTTGGAACAACTCGGTAAGTATATCAGACGTTGGAGGCAAGCAGATGTTAATTATCCCGCAACCCCACAAACAAATGTTGGGTTCTCCATTCCAAGTGAATATTCTCGCTTAGACACTAATGAAATTTTTTTACAGTATGATAGTGGAATCGAAGATTCAAGCAGAATTCTGATATTTGCAAGTGATGAAGCGCTGAGACATTTAAAAGTGTACAAGAATTGGGCGGCAGACGGAACATTTAAATGCTGTTCTAGTATATTTTTTCAATTATATATAGTGCTTGCACGTACAGATCGATACTTAAAGTGTTAAAACGATTGTTCGCATTGCTATCAAAAAAAAGCCAAAACACATATAATAGACTTTTTGCCAAAATAAGTGAATTGCTGCAGGACGAAGGCCCAGATTGCATGACTATGGATTTTGAAAAAGCAGCCCATAATGGATTTCTTGAATCGTTTCCTGCGCCAAATTTATCATGCTGCTTGTTTCATTTAGGGCAAAATGTGTACAAGCAGATCGTTCAAGAAGGAATGAAAAGCAGATATCACCAAGATGACAGTTTTAGTCTTAAAATGCGCTGTTTTGTTGCCCTTGCCTTCTTGCCGGTAGATGATGTTGTCGATGGCTACGAGGAACTTGTAGATGATGATGATATTCCACAATCGGTAGTTTCCTATTTTGAGAATAATTACATAGGACCCCTCAGAGGAAGAGGAGAAAGGAGGCGACGTCTTGAACCACCATATCCATTAACTATTTGGAATGTTTGGGATAGATGCATGTCGGGGATTTCTAGAACTACAAATAGTTTAGAAGCTTACCACAGTGCACTAAAAGACAGTGAATATGAGTCATCCAAATATTTGGAAGCTCATAAATGTTTTGAAAAGTGAGGAAAGGTTTGCTAGTGCCAAACTGCAGAAATTTATTCAAGGAGATGATCCAAGGCAAAAGAAAAAATAGAGACATGAACTTGCGTATAAAAAATGTCATGGAGAAATATGATCCCAACCAAAAAATTACCTTTTTGAAAGCAATCGCACATAATCTTAAATTTTAGAAATTAAATGCTTAACCAATTGTTTTTAGAATTTTAGTGTAACTTTACTTTTTTCATTTTATAGTATCTTGTACGTTGACTATAAATTTAACTGAAAATAAACATTATTTCCACATTTTTTATTGTATTTATATTGTAACCGCCTCCCTTTCCTAAAAAAGATACAATATTCGGAGCAAAGTTTCTAAAAATTAGTTTTGAACCAAAACTGTCGTTAGACAATTTTAGTAGCTAATGAAGGTCAGAATGAGAATGCGAAAATAAATCACTGAACTTGACTATTTGGCCAACAACGCATTGACTTGGGGACTAATTGGTCAACGACGAATTGAATTGGCGACGAATTGGCTGACGACGAATTGGGCGTCGACGAATTGACCGACGACGAATTGCCGTCGACGAATTGACCGGATGCCAAAAAAACAATAAGTAAGTACAGACTAAAACAAAAATGATAGAAAAACTAAGACAAATAAGATAATTAAATAAGGCAAATAAAAAGGCAATAAATACGTACATACTAAAACAGCAATGACAGGAAAACTAGGACAAACAAGATATTTAAATAAATGAAATCTGATCTTTTTGTCCTGAAGCATCTCTTTTTAAAACATAAGATTTGCTTGACAATTACAAAAAAAGGTATATTCGAGGATGAATAATGAATCAAGAGCTTAAGTTAATATCTCAATAAATGTTGGCTCCATTAAGCCATTGTCGAGAGAAAGAGAGGAGAGAGAGAAGATTTCCTGGCTGAACCAAAGGCTACATTTGGCCCACTCACCATTGGGAGCCTACGGGATGAGAATCCCTTGAACGAGATTTATTACTTATGTTTATTGATTGATGAGATTACCTAGCGTCAAACGACTAAGGTCAAAGACCCTAGGCGGCGTCAGAGAGCCTTTTGATCTCTGGCGCCTGGTTTAAGCGCATTGCACAAATTCTAGCGTTTATTTATAATATAATTAACCATTATAATATAAATTATGATGATTAAAAATATTCTGAAGAAACACGGCGCTGGTATGAGTACTTACTTGAATGATATTTTTTAACAACTCGGATAAGAGAAGATTATATTAATTTGTGAGACTCTGTTTACCAATGATATTTTCACTACTTGTATTAGAAAGAAATGTTTTTATGCTTAAAACAAAACTTAACATTCGTTTAATACACTGGTAATTGATTTTTAAATGAATATTTAATGGCTCATGCAACCAACTGTCTTAAGGAAGTCATTGCAAGTCTCTTTGTCAACTGATGACGTCATAGAGGCTTCCGGGATCCTCGCTTGAATGCGATTGACCATATGGATATATTTGTTCCTTTTAAACCCTTTAAAACACTTTTCAAGTTGTATTTGTAACTAGCCCGATAGAAAACTTGTATACTATACGTAACAAATATTTACAGTTAGAGAGTTCTTGAAATTGTCATAGATATTACAGAAAATAAGTCTTTCAAGATACAAAAAAAAATTTTCCAGGAATCCAGAAGACTTAGCTCACTCCGACTCCTGGATTATCCAAAGTAAAGAGCCTTAGGCCTTTCACTGGTTATGGAGCCAATTTCAGACTTCGTAACATTTGGTGTCCCGAGAGTCGTTTTCGGCTCAGAAGGCCTAAGAGGAAGACCCCATGTGGTGGGTCAAAAAACCCTCTTAGGAATCCCCGAATAAGGACTACCTCTCGGTTTGGGGTTCCGAGACACGATAGGTTCCTGATGCCCCCCGCCAATCCAGGAGTCCAGACTCATTTTCTCTCTTCTTTTTCTTCTGCTTCTTCTTCTTCCTTCAGCCCTCAGTTGATTCATCTGGCTAAGATTATTTGTTTGGTAATTAGTTTAGTATATCAAATATATCTTTGTTCCTCCTGGCATAACAGTTTTTGAATAGAGAAGTCCTTTTTAGCTCTAAATGCCTTAGTTTTCACATCCTTTGAGTAGTCTCAAAGCCGTATATACAAAGGTCCTTTTACCAATATATATATTTTGTATCTTAGATCCAGTAACCTATGTTTTATTTTACTTTGCTTTTACCATGAGTGCTTTTATAAATCGTGATTTTTTTTATTATTCATAAAAATATACATCAAAACACATTAACTTTCGATCTTCGTTTGAACAGGTAGCGAATGAAGCTCAGTAAAGATTCGTCCATGACCTCATCCCGTGGGCATTTGTTCATTACTGGGCAGCTCTGATTGGCTGACGATCAACATTTCCGGTGTCGTTGGCATATTGCGGTAAATGTTAAACTCTTTCTTCAGTAACATGTTTAAGTGATTTTATATATATATATATATATATATATATATATATATATATATATATATATATATATATATTATATATATATATATATATATATATATATATATATATATATATATATATATATATATATATATATATATATATATATATATATATATATATATATATATATATATATATATATATATATATATATATAAACCCCTTGTTGTATAAATCATAAACATGCCAATTTGTATCTATAATATACCAATACAAGCACAGAAAGACAGACTGGTATCAAGCAGCTTCCTCAGATCAGACACAAACGAACAATGAGCTTTCAATAATTATGATTCATCTCATTAGTATAACAAGGCTACACATAGGCCTATGTCACAAACTGTTCAAATCACGAGATTTCTTATCATCCAATTTGTGTTTTATGTTCAGTTTTACTGCATGCATATAAAAATTACTTTATTTTGCTACTAAAGTAATAAGAAGGTGGTTCCTGTTGGCAGGTCAGTATCCAGTGGTCCACACCATCTGCAAAGTGAACAGAACAGAACTGTTTCTGCAATGTTGAAATTACAGAAAAATCGAATCTTGACCTCTGACCCCAGGGCAGAGGTCAGTCATTGAGATTGGTCCATGTGTTTGGCAGCTCTGCCATGTGTGTATATATATATATATATATATATATATATATATATATATATATATATATATATATATATATATATATATATGTATGTATGTATGAATATATACTTCAACAATTTTGGTATAACTAAGTGAAACAGCATAAATTTCATTAATGAAGGAAGGTAATGTAATAAAGTCATATTCTGGCCAAGAGGTGGAAGGTTAAAGCTTCCCAGATCTAATAAGTTTCCAGGAGAATAAGAAAAGGCACAAAGTAGCAAAGTTCCTAATTGGTGAGAGGCAGCTAGAATATGAGGTAAGAAAAGTAAAGGGGTAAATACTTCCTCGAAGGAGGTGATGTGGGGAGCGGAATTAAATCCATTGTATAGGAAAAAAAAAAAACACATGTACAGACTGCATATAAATTGCTCACAGGAAATACTGACGTAACTAGTTCTGTGGATGACCACTGAACATATGATATATATATATATATATATATATATATATATATATATATATATATATATATATATACATAGTGTTTTATTCTACATTCACTTTCACTTTTTACTGTACCCAGAAAAATTGTATATTAATTAAAAGAAAGCTCTGGGGATAGGTGCCTTTCTTTGTTTCCTGGTGGCTTTCTTTGCACTCAGTCACTTCATAGAGAGAGAGAGAGAGAGAGAGAGAGAGAGAGAGAGAGAGAGAGAGAGAGAGAGAGAGAGAGAGAGAGAAGGGGGTGGACGGTACTTGATTTTTGTAATAATGATCCTGACGACATTCGGCGTTAAAATCTTGTAGAGCTAAAATCGTTAACCTTATTAACACCGATATCATGTGATCATCAGCATCATCATCATCAATATAATCTCGAATGTTGTATTTCATTAGGGTATAATTTTTTTTTTAAAGAAAGTAATGTTGTCAACCATTCTCGCAGATTTGTTTAACCTTAATACAAGCTGGATAGTAAAATCAGTAGTAGCTTAATAAATTTTAGCTATAAAATGAGCAAAATCGTATCTATGATACCAGATTTATAACTCCATTTTCAAACATACAGTTTCAAAGTGACTAGATATTATGAAAGAACAAATACAAGCAACATTCTCCCAGAGCTCCGGGTAGTTACGTAAAGTAGCATGGTAATGATATGAAAACTGAAGCCGCAAAATAATGCCTAGAGCCCACCACGCCATTCTTACCGAAATATATATATGTCGTCGGATCCCTTTCATATGCAAATTCGACTATGAGAGAAGAGCCTTTTGAGGGGAACTTCGTTTGACTATGACGTCATCACAACAGCTTTCGAGGGAAATCTGCATTAGGCAATTTTTATTTCGCACTGGTGATCTCCATAGAATTTCTTTTTTTTTTTTATCTCACTGGTGATATTCACATTTTTTATTCGCATTGGTGAACTCCAAAATTTGTTTCGCAATGGTAACCTCCACACAGCTTTTTTTTCTGCACTGGTGATCTTTTTTTTCCGCACTGATGATCTTCACTCGGTTTTTTTTGCACTGGTGATCTCCACAAAGTTTTTCTTTTACTGGTCATCTCCACAGTTTTTTTTTTTCTTTGCACTGGTGATCTCCACACTTTTTTTGCAATGGTGATCTCCACACTTTTTCGCACTGGTGATCACAGGTTTGTTTTTTTTCTTTTGTATTGGTGATCTCCACATTTTTTTTGCAATGGTGATCTCCACACTTCTTCTACACAGTTTTTTCACACTGGGGTCTCCACACAGCTTTTCTTTCGTACTGGTGATCTCCACACAGTTTTTTTTTTTTTTGCACTGGTGATCACACTTTTTTCGCACTGGTAATCACAGGTTTGTTTGTTTTTTTGTATTGGTGATCTCCACACTTTTTCTACATAGTTTTTTCACAATGGGGCCTCCACAAACTTTTCTTTCGTACTGGTGACCTCCACACAGTTTTTTTTTTTTTTTTTTTGCACTGGTGATCTCCACACTTTTTTTCGCACAGTGATCTCTACACATTTTCTACACAATTTTTCTTTCGTGCTGGCGACCTCCACACAGTTTTTATTCGCACTAGTGATCTCCCACAATTTTTTCCGCACTAGGGATCTCCACAGTTTTTTTACAATGGTGATCTCCACACAGGTTTTTTTTTACAATGGTGATCTCCCCACAGTTTTTTTTTTTTTTTGCAATGGTGATTACCAAACTTTTTCGCACTGGTGATCTCCATACAGTTTTGTCTGCACTGGCGATCTCCTTTTTTTATTGATAATCTCACCATATATTTTTTTTGGCACTGGTGATCTCCACACTGATTTTTTTCACACTGGTAATCTCTACAGGTTTTTGCACTGGTAATTTCCAGTTTTTTCGCACTGGTGATCTCCATATTTTTTTTTTTTTGCATTAGTGGTCTCCACAGTTTTTTTTTTTGCACAGGTGATCTCACAGTTTTTTTTTTTTTTTTTGCACTGGTGATTTCCACAAAGATTTTTTTTTTTTTTTGCACTGGTAACCTCCACAGTTTTTTCGCACTGGTGATCTTCACAGAATCTTTTTACGCGCTAGTAATCTCCACGCAATTTTTTTCTGCTCTGGTAATCTCCACACTGATTTTCGCAGTGGTGCTCATCACACAATTTTTTTTCCCACTAGTGATCGCTACATAGTTTTCTTCGCACTGGTGAACTGAAGTTTTTTTTCTCGCACTAGCGATATCCACAGTTTTTTTTTTTTTTTTTTTTTTTTTTTTGCACCGGTGCTCTCCAGTTTTTTTTTTTTTTGCATAAGTAATCTCCAATCAGTTTTTCTAACACTGGTGATCTCCACACATTTTTTTTTTTTTTTTTTTTTTTGAATTGGTGATCACAAAGATTTTTTTTTGGTGGTGGTGGTGGGGACCACTAGTGATCTTCATATAGTATTTTTCCTCTGGTGATCTCCCACACAGTTTTTTTTTTTTTTTGCATTGTGATCTCCACACAGTTTTTTTTTTTTGCATGGCGATCTCCACACAGATTTTTTTTTTAGCACGTGTGATCTCCAATCTTTTTTTTAGTCATTACGTCATCAAACATAGTGTAAACACCTGACAAGGGACATTTAGACCTACACTTAAACAATACAAATATTACCATCATTAATATTTCTGTAGTTGCTTAAATCTGTTTTTAACGGATAAAAATACGCAATTTGTATTGGTAATCTCACTGTGATTGGTGGTGGAGTAATTCAACTATCATCACCCTTCACTCAAGTGATTACAATTTCTGCCAGAATAAATGCTTCGCTTTGCATATCAACATCAATTACCGCCTGGCGATCTGTCTCACTCTCTCTAGCCTGAGGTCTTGCACGGCCATCTCATTGCACTCATGAGAGAATTATACAGTTTCTGAAGTGCTGATGCACCCTTGCTTATCGAGTTAGGAATGGCGAAAGTCATTATCATAAATTTAACGCTAGTGGCAAGAATATCACAGACTTTCACTGCGTGTCCTTTTGGCAAGGGAGTGAGTGCTTTCGTCATATCTTGTCTAAACCGTAACATAAACATATAAGGAGGAAACTGCTATGCTAATGGGCAGTTTATGGGCAGTTTTAAATTTCCAAGGTAAAGGAATAATGCATTATTTAAAATGTGTTTAATTGCTCTCAGTGGTTTCGAAAGGGATGTCAGGAAATAAGTTCAAATGAATAGAAAGATTCGTCTTGCTTGCAGTCTCTGAGAGCTGAACCTAACTAGGGACCAAAGGAACCACGATTGATTTGACACCTGATTAATCAGAGTTTCATGCTGTCACTTTCTTTTACCGGTGAGGAAACTGACCCTTATGTAAGTCTAAACTTCTTACTATAAGAAAAACAAATATTTGAAATAATCTATTAGTCTGATCAAATGAAGGAAATGATTGAAACATTTTTGTCTCGAAGGGGCACCCCATCTTTGATTGACGAAACAAAAGCTTTTTTTTCTCTGCAATTATTTGAAATTTTGGGAAAGGTCTTGATAATAATACATTTTCGTTGGTACCGTAGAATCCCAAAATTAGAATGTCGGATTTTGAAGCAATTTGAGACGTCAATCTTCAAATTTTAGATAATTTCCATAAATTTATAATTAACAGTGAATAGGTTTTCCTTGCAATGTTCTATCACCGACTTTACAAGAGGCTTTCTCAAATTAGTTTTTAATACGCTGTTTACATCTGCTATAAGTGATGACACTGAAGATATTACTTCGTTCAAAAATAAAGGTGTTGACCAGGGGTCTTTTAACGTATAATATTTATTAAGTTAATCTACACGACATATATCAAAATGTCTGACTCCCCTTACATGAAGGGCTTTCAGATGCTATATATATATTCTTTCTAATAATGTTCTCTGGTAGGAAAACCTGAGTAAGAAAAACTTGAATTAATTCTTAGAAAAAAATTGCCCCAACAGAACTGGCTGCGTTGTGTCTGTATAATTTATAAAATTTCGCTAGTATGGTCGCTCGTGTCGTGACATGCCGCTCAGATGTCGCGAGTTCGCGCCTCCCCCAAGGCGATGAAAATATCACTGGCTCTGTATCATGATCAGTTACTGCTGCAGTGTGGGGTCTGCTGCGGTGGGAGGTTGAAACCAACATTCTTTGGAAGCTTCAGTTTCAAGTCACTGGCCCCTATGTGCTTGTTCCATGTGAATAGGTTTCATCTACCGATATTATAATAATAAAATAATAATAATAATAATAATAATAATAATAATAATAATAATAATAATAATAATAATAATAAAAAAAAAATAATAATATACAGTGGCCTTATTTTCATGCTGGATAACTTACTTATATGTAATATGACCTATGCAATATAATCTTAGGAGTCATGAATTATGTATTAGAAAATTTCCTTTTCAAAAATCAGTTCAAAGAACAGCCTGTTTTTCATTACATATATTTTCTAGAAATTGAACAGAAGTTTCTTTCAAGTTCACCTGAACGGTAATATCTTCTGTAGGGCCAAGTGAGGTATTCTGGGAAATCTCGAGCCCTCTGTTGGCACTGTTACAGCTTCTTTTAGCACTTCTTAGGGTAAAAGCTCTGCCTTACACGGATTCTCAGAGCCCTGTGATTTTGTATTCACAAGGCAGGGATTTTATTTCTTGGGAAAGTAATCATACAAGTACTTCTTTTTCTTCCTCTAGTGAGGAAAACAGCGAGTGAAACGTTTTTAATCTGGAACTACCTTTGATGAAAATAAAAATGAAAAAATCAAAGGATTTTTTTTGGGGGGAGAGATATTCGAGAATTATGTCTAGACAGGAAAATCACAGATTTTAAATGAAACCAAAAAAATTTGATAAGAAGGTATATTCTGCAATATTTTTTAAAAACAGCTTTTGAAAACGAAATGTGCTCAGAAAAGAAACTTATTCATCTCCTAAGCGATTACAAAGAATTTTGTAAACCTGAGAGCTTGTTTGAATTTTATACCCAGTATCTTTTTGTGAATACAGAAAACGTGCCTATTTTGTTATTCTACTTTTGCTATCACAAAGGCTGAAGCTCAAAGATCTTTCTGGCAAATCTCTTATCGAGTAATTCCTTACTGTTATTTTTCTCAAACAGAATATACGAGATTCTAGCTGAAGGATGGTTTCAACTTACTGTGTTTTTTTTTATTTTCCAAAAAAACAAAAATTGTAAATTTTAAAGGAAAGTTTAAAAAACAAGACATTTAAAAATCTTACATAACAAAATTTTATGTCTCAAACATTTAATCACACTGGAAAAATAGAACAATTAATTAAACCGGATTTTTATTTCTGTTATGTATAATGTTCTGAGGGAAACTGTGAGCGCATAAAAAATTTTTAATTAGGAGCTTATGGTTGGAAAATATCGAAAAGCCAACAATTCTAAAAATGAAGATGAACGTGGATAACAAAAAACAGTAAATAGAAAACATGAAAGAGCACAATCAGCAGGAATAGCAAATTAAGGAAGAAATTGATGAACAAAGAAGGGGACTCAAGCTATTATAAATAATGGCTCTTATTGTGGTTTTTCCATTTATACACACACACACACACACACACACACACACACACACACACACACACACATATATATATATATATATATATATATATATATATATATATATATATATATATACATATATATATATATATATATATATATATATATATATATATATATATATATATAATATATTGTTTTTGATCTCTGCCTCTCGAGATCTACAGGTTCTTTAAAATAAACAAGCAATTGGGCTGTAATGACTGACGAGAGGTGACAAACAAAGGAGGGAGGAGCAGAACAAATACAAAAAAAAGTTACCTTAATATTAGTTTATTCCAAATTAGTTATTTACATATTTACAGTGAGTCAGGTTCAGTTTAGAGTAAACAATAAAATGAACATTACTACAGATGAATTAAATTACTTAAAGGACAGCAAAATACAAGCAATTTAAACTTCAAATAAATTAACATTTGAGCAGCAAAATTACTTAATAGCCGGGAGCGTAATACATAAAATCAAACAAATACAAGAGCAGCAAAAGCAAAATTAATTAATACAGTCAACATAATAATAAACAAATACACAAGCAGCATAAACAATCTTAATAAATAAACGATAATGGAACATTATAAATTCACTCTGGGAAATACTGATAAACACCAAAGCAGCCACCAACTGCTCGACAGGAACACTGCAGGACAACAAAGACAGAGCCGACACGACAACCATCTCGTCTCAAAGCACAGTGCTGACGTCCTCCTCCAGTACCGACGATCATGACAGAGCCGACACGGCAACCATCTCGTCCGCAAAAAACGTACTGACGTCCTCCTCCATTACGACGACCATGACAGAGCCGACACGGCAACCATCTCGTCCTCAACGAACTTTCCGCTGCTCTGCTGCCAGGACCTGACTCGCAGGTAAGGATACCTGCTGCTGCTACTCCAACTGGCTCTCTGCTGCCCTCAACCTGACTCGTTGCTGCTACGAACCTGACTGACGAAGTCTGACGCCATTCACCAGACGACAGCTCGCCAGCAAAGAAAACACAAAAACAACAAAAGGAGGCAACAATCCACCAAGGAACAATCGACAAACGATTGTTCCTAACAACCCACCTAACAGAAAAAAAAATTTACAATCAAAAATTTTTTTTACAAACAAAATACTCTCCCCCGATGAATCACACCCCGCCAGCCAAAACAGAACCAATCCTGGCCTAAGGTCGCCAATGTTACGATCTCGCCTCTCGAGATCTACAGGTTCTTTAAAATAAACAAGCAATTGGGCTGTAATGACTGACGAGAGGTGACAAACAAAGGAGGAGGAGCAGAACAAATACAAAAAAAAGTTACCTTAATATTAGTTTATTCCAAATTAGTTATTTACATATTTACAGTGAGTCAGGTTCAGTTTAGAGTAAACAATAAAATGAACATTACTACAGATGAATTAAATTACTTAAAGGACAGCAAAATACAAGCAATTTAAACTTCAAATAAATTAACATTTGAGCAGCAAAATTACTTAATAGCCGGGAGCGTAATACATAAAATCAAACAAATACAAGAGCAGCAAAAAGCAAAATTAATTAATACAGTCAACATAATACATAAACAAATACACAAGCAGCATAAACAATCTTAATAAATAAACGATAATGGAACATTATAAATTCACTCAGGGAAATACTGATAAACACCAAAGCAGCCACCAACTGCTCGACAGGAACACTGCAGGACAACAAAGACAGAGCCGACACGACAACCATCTCGTCCTCAAGCACAGTGCTGACGTCCTCCTCCAGTACCGACGATCATGACAGAGCCGACACGGCAACCATCTCGTCCGCAAAAAACGTACTGACGTCCTCCTCCAATTACGACGACCATGACAGAGCCGACACGGCAACCATCTCGTCCTCAACGAACTTTCCGCTGCTCTGCTGCCAGGACCTGACTCGCAGGTAAGGATACCTGCTGCTGCTACTCCAACTGGCTCTCTGCTGCCCTCAACCTGACTCGTTAAAAATGAACCTGACTGACGAAGTCTGACGCCATTCACCAGACGACAGCTCGCCAGCAAGAAAAACACAAAAACAACAAAAGGAGGCAACAATCCACCAAGGGAACAATCGACAAACGATTGTTCCTAACATATATATATATATATATATATGTATATATATATAAACCATTTCGGACCGAATACATTTACTATCTTGTATATTCTTCTTAAATACGGAATATTAAATTTCATCTTTCTGTACACACACACACACACACACACACACACACATATATATATATATATATATATATATATATATATATATATATATATATATATATATATATATATATATATATATATATATATATATATATATATATATATATATATATATATATATATATATATATATATATATATATATATATATATATATATATATATTACTAAATTATTTTAATAGAGAGCCAAAGATCTACAGAAGCCAACAGAAACATACTATGTTTGATATCCACAATATAGTAAGTACTGCAAGTAATATAACCAATCAGGAATACGATTTACACTACGCTGAAGAATAGCATTTTTCTCAAATCCCCGATTGTCTCGTTAACGAGCCAGCATATGCAAATAAGGTCACAAAATCATTAATCACCCTTTGAATCTCGGGGGACGGGGAAAATCATTAGCACTTGGCACTTGACCGTTCCCGCTAATTATCGGCTGAAGTGAAGAGGGGGGGTAAACGGCATTAAAAATTCGACGTCGAGTCGAAAGCTATTTGACATAATTCCCCATTGAGCCCGAAGGGTACGTGACCAGCTTTGATATTAGCCAAATTTAGCTATCTGGTGAGTGTGATCAGCTCACAGCGATGTCGTAAATGATGGCGCCTGAATTTTTTTATTGGCGAAGACAAATGCAGGTTTTAGTTATTTTGTATCTTTTTTTTTCCAAGGTTCATGTCGTCGTTTTATGTCTCAGAATTAAATATCAATAACCTATACAATGTATATGGTCATAAAAGGATAGGCATTAAGTGGAAAAAGCTGATAAATATCACGTGTATAACAATAAAAACTATCTAGAATGCGGTTCATCTGCTGTACTGAAAAAGGAAAATGCGCAGTACTCACTCCTTTTCCACCAGGTACTCGAGGTTGGGAGACGGCAGTATATTTGACTTGGAGTGAAAAATTTCCTTCAATTATTCAGGCTCATCCTTCCCTGATGCCAAGTGCAGTTTGCACCCCGATGCTCGACCTGGTCCATTAGCTAAATTGCACGTCTTCAAGAAGCACCAGAGCAAGCTGCAGTTGCATGCAAGCCACATACATGATCTGCTGAGTAAAATTTCTCTTTTCCTCGGAAGCGCTTTCAAACAAAACAGCATTTATCTTTTTACCCCAGTTTTTAGGCAGCGTTTTACCGACAGCAAATAACAACTAAATCTACAGAACTAATGTGTCAAAAAAGGTAGCAGCCAGAAGAAAGGAAGATTTAATGGCTTCGTCAATGTAAATAGATTTAAAAAGAAACGAACGAGGTCATACATTTAAAGACGTGTATAACAGAATACCGATGCTCATTCCTCATTCCTACAAGTATCAAAAAAAAAAAAAAAAAAAAAAAAAACACTAAAAGACCAACCGAGGGAGATGAAGTTCTTGAAAAATCGTAAGTTTTAAGCAGAAAACTAATTTCAAAGTGGTATGTTCAAATATTCTATAAAGCATTCTCACATTGGAAAGTTCAAAAAGCAGAAATGTGCCCTTTTAACATGACAATAAATTGTCATTGTTTAAAAAGCTATAACAGAATGAAGAAAGAGATTAAATAACGGAGGATAAAAGAGCGAAAATTTTCCAACCGAAGGAAGATGCAATCATCAGTCTTTGAAAACTTACACAGCACCCAAAGGATTCGGTTTAAGAGAGAAACATAGCCGACTCCTCAACCTCGAGTGAAATAACCTGCATCTGATGGATGATGCCTTCACACTTATCAAGTGATACCCTGTGAAGGAAGTAAACAAATCTCTTTTCTATGGGGACTGCTGAGATCAAATTGACTGAAAAAAAAAAAAAAAAAAAATCCTTTTATCAACCAGGAATCAATTGTCAGGTGGTATCTTGCTGCAGAAAGCTTATAGCTTTATTCTTCAATATCTGCTTTTTTTATGGATGCTTTCTTTCCATAATACAGAATTTTCAATGTGCCTCTACTTATACGTTTCTTTTACTTATTCATTTTCATGGAGAGTGTATAATGTCATTTTTGGACAAAATTCTTTAACTCACTCCTCTAATATGTACATACATACATACGTATATATATATATATATATATATATATATATATATATATATATATATATATATATATATATATATATATATATATATATATATATATACATATACATTATTTACAGATAATTTATATACATACATGTATATATATATTATCTATATATATATATATATATATATATATATATATATATATATATATATATATATATATATATATATATATATATATATATATATAACTCAACTCTGCAGCCTACACTTTTATGTGCCATAAATTCTAGAGGCATATGGACCATGGACCAATTTAAAGCCCAACTTCCGGTCACATTTATCTCCAGATCTTGCCTATATACATTTCTTTTTATTCGAATCCATTTTATTGTTTGATCGTCAATCATTCCGGATGTAATTCTGAGGTACATGCAATCTCACAATCATTGCCTTTTGAGGGAAAATGCAGAACAACACTTCCGAATCGCTTCAATCTTCCATTTCGCCGACAATTTCATTAAACCATCAGTGTCAGTATGAAATGCTCCGCCCAACTGAAGGTTTCAATAGACATTCGGGCGTTTAATGGTTGCCGAGGAATACGATCATTATCAATTGCCCCACGTGGACACGCTCGGTAGCGGGTGTTTGTGCAATGAGGGCAATATCTGCACTTAATCACTTTGCTGGTGAGTGGAATCGTTTTATACTGCACCTCTGGACGTCTTCAGTGAGCACTGCGTGTGGCGAAACCTCACTTTTTATCGGTTCTATAACTGAAATTAACGAGACCTTGTTTGGACTTCGGATAGTTAATCAGCTGCAGAACGCACTGTTGTTTTTGCGCAATATGACACCCATCATCAGCAAATATTTTGCTGACGCGAGTACTGGAATAAGTAATGGTTCTGTAATTCCAAACTTTCCTCATTGGATATCCCTTCCACTTAATTAAATTTAGGTGAGTGTAAATAAGGTTCGTTCCACAGCGAAAGTCATTTTATGCAGAGTTAGAACCAAATCCTTCTTCTAGAATAAAATTAGTAACAAAATGTTTTTTAACCAATAGCCACTGTAGTTTTATGACAGTATAAAAGCAATATCCACAATAGGTTTCTTTATGACATTCATCAATTTACAAAACGTAAAAGTGATTTCTAATTTCTTATGCTTTCATGACGTTGCTAGACTTATTATAAGTCAATATACGAGAGTATTCTATACACTGAACACGAAATCAATGCAAAATAAACAATAATACGAGGAATTATTGCAAAAAGAGAGGCAAATCGCAATGGAAAAGTAATATCCCTAATTCAGATGGTTGCCATAAACTTCCAGCCAATTTCCCGTCCTCTAAATAATTGCACAGTCTCAGAGTACCGCGAATTTCAAGAGAATAAAACCACGCAAGGAATTTTTGTAGTTCTATTAAACAACGAGTGAGCCTCCATTGTGCTGTGAACAAATTGGATTCATTAATCATCTCCTCCGCAGATGAATGTCGCTACATTTGCAGCCTGCAGCTGGGTGTAGCATTAGCAGCAGCAGTGTGATAAACTTGTATTTACAAGCAAGTTGCTTCTTGGTAAATTACTGCTTTGGCTCTGCTCGGAAGCAGAGACGTAGCAGCTGGGAGAACTTTGTATAGTATAGGAAACGAGTATTTTGTCTCTGCTACTGATTGGAATTTGTTGCATTAAACAGATTCAAAATAACGTTCCTTTAGCTTTCCCGGAATGTATAAGAATGCTTCATAATACATGGAATCACTTTCGAGATTTTGTATAGAAAATCATGTTGAGAAACTCGTTTAAATCGTTCAGTAATGTTACAATGAATTCTACTAGTTAGAGATATGGCTGGAATGTCCTTTGGGGGTTTCAGGTGTCATACTGAACGATTATTTTTTTTTTTATTATGCTGATATGTTATCCTGAAATTTGCTCCCGGAGCTATCGAATAATTTTGGAAACTTAACGATTAAATTTCACTGTTAGTATGAATAATTTCTTTTTTTGTTTGGTAGATATGAGGCTGTCGGTCGAGAAACATGCCAAGCGCCATCCTTTCAAAGTATTTTTTAATTTATTATATTTTAAAAATGGCACTTGGCATATCGACTGAAAAGCTCATATATAAAAACTTTAATTCATTCATTATTCCCATCATAAAAATACAATGTACTGTGATTAGCAATATAAAAAGGAGTGATTTCTGCCCTTTTTCATATATAGAGTTTTCATTGAAGCCATTATTTCAACGAATTGACCATATCCATTTTGATTCTTGTCAAAGAATTAATTTTGCAACAATAAATAACGTAAATTTTAAAAGCCTGGTGTTCCTGCAATAACCTTTCAGACGAATCTAAAGCTCTAGTGCAATTTAGATTGTTAGTCTGGTCATTTATCACTGACAATATGAAAGATGTATAATTATCGCCCTAAAAACTCTGTTATATAACAGATGCAATTTGTAAACACATTACTTATTCTATTTTGTATCACAGGTCTTCGAGCAGTGAACTCCACATTACTTTTTTCTGTTTTGTATCACAGGTCTACGAGCAATGAACTCCAGATTCAAGTATCAGAAAATGTTGAACAACGAGAAATACAGAACATCCCAATATACTTATTATCGTGAAAGAACAATGTAAATGGAACAATGATCCGCTGAACATGAGTTTTTTTTTATCTGTCAGTCGACACCATAATGCCCATTAGGCATCAACATCACATAAATTAATGTTGCAAAAGTAAGCTAATATTCCCTACCCCCTTCCCCTCTCACTCTCTCTGTTAAAAACAATGGCTCTTACTGGGAGTTTTCCATTTATATTTATATATATATATATATATATATATATATATATATATATATATATATATATATATATATATATATATATATATATATATATATATATGTGTGTGTGTGTGTGTGTGTGTGTGTGTGTGCGCCTGTTTACGTAACAAAATTAAATACTGAAATTCATTTCGGACCGAATACAATTATTATCTTTTCGCATTTTCTTCTTAGATATGGAATACTCTCTCTCTCTCTCTCTCTCTCTCTCTCTCTCTCTCTCTCTCTCTCTCTCTCTCTCTCTCTCACCTTTCATCATGCCCCCTTCCATTATTTCTCAGTTACCCCATCACGTCAGAATTAGAGCACGGACTCGGGTGATTGCAACAGCAGGAGGCATTTGTGACACGAGATTGGAAAGATGATGATGGTATAGAGGTTGGTGAGAGAGAGAGAGAGAGAGAGAGAGAGAGAGAGAGAGAGAGAGAGAGAGAGAGAGAGAGAGAGAGAGAGAAATAAGTCTCTGAAAAGTCATATATTTTCAGGGTGATGAACTAAGCATGAAATAATTTAGTAAGCATTCCCATTCCTGACAGGCAAACACTACGATTCCTGGTACAGTGCTGCCCTCAAATGGAAAACTGCAGTATCTGCAAAATTTTCGAAACTGAGATATGGCACCTATTGGGCTCGTGAAACACTAATACATACGTTACTGCAGTTTCAGAATGATTCTTCAATGCTTTATTTAGGGGGTCCCATTTGCAGTATCTGCAAAATCAGTAGTAAGGCAAGGGAAAACTTCAGAATCTACCACTTTTCTCAGTTTTGTATTTTTGCAGACACTGCAGTCTTCCATTTTAGGGCAGAGTGCTTTAGAAAACGACATATTTTTTCACTTCTCTCAGTGATAAATCGCCCTTTTCTTGAATCTGAACGTGAAAGAGAAGTTATGAGTCTTTTCTCATCTAAAATCTGAGTAGACTACGTCCACTGTAAGGTTGCAATTTTCGCACAATTTAAGGAGAAACGTTAGACCAGGAAATCTATATTGGCCAAAAAGCAATTTCTAAAGTAAGATATATTAATATGCTAATTTCTAAAGTAATATATATATTAATATGTATTTATAATATATATATATATATATATATATATATATATATATATATATATGTATATATATATATATATATATATATATATATATATATATATATATATATATATATATATATATATATATATATATATATATATTTCTTCAGTGCTACAAGAACAAGTTATAATAAGTCTAAGCTAAAAAACAATCAAACCAGGGTGATTGATGTCATGAAATACGCACATACATGCATGCACGAACACACGTAAATATATAAATGACGTTTTTATCAGGTATTTTGGGCAGGTGTTTGTTTTTATTTGTGTGTGTGTGTGTGTTGGTTGGAGCAACTTTTTTAATAGCTACGCATAATTGCACAAGCGGTGTGTAAGAATGCTTTCATTGCTTTTCAAACTGCATTCTCATTTTCTCTAACTCTCTCCTTGCGTTAAAATTCTCAGAAAAACGATCAGATATTTTCATGGAACCTTAGCTCACTCAGCAATACGCAATCATTCTCATTAAAATCTTCTGCCTCTATTTAGTAGCTCACAAAATGAGAGTGGAGAGGGTACTTTTTCGGAACTAATGAATTGTAATTCGAAAAATGATTCGAATGAAAAATTAATGGAAGGAACCGAATTTGATTATTCTCTGCAAAGTCCAAATGGTAATGCAAATTTAAGAAGACTTTTTTTTTGAGCTGGTGACGGCCAGCGGTAGGGGTTGGCGGTTTACTCTGCTTAATATAAGATGTACAACAAATTTTGTTCATCTCCAGTCCTCGAAAAACATTGTGCAAATAAAGACTGCCAGAATTTTCCTCGTACGAAATTATCAGAGAGCAATCTTCTTTATTTTATTTTGCCCTCTAATGACATTGATCCTCAACTGATATGTGTATTGTGTATTATGCTAATCACAGTGCAGAATGTACAAATCTACTCCATAAACGAATAGAGGTATCTATGAAAGTTGTTAATTCCAAAATTAACTTACATTTCAAGTTTTTTTTTTTTTAAGAGAAGTGGAAATGTATCATCCTTTTAGAAGATTTTACGTAATGCACCGGTCAGAACAGAAGAATTGAGTTGAACTGAATATAGAATTTAAGCCAAAGGCCAAGCACTGGGACCTATGAGGTCATTCAGCGCTGAAACGGCAACTGAGGCTGTTGGACCTATGAGGTCATTCAGCGCTGAAACGGATATTGGCAGTAAAAGGTCTGAAAGGTGTAACAGGAGGAAAACCTCGCAGTTGCACTATGAACAATTGTTAGGAGAGGGTGGAGAGTAAGATGGAAGAAAGAAAGTATGAAAGGAGATAAGTAAAAGGAACGAAAGGGGTTGCAGCTAGGGACCAAAGGAACGCTGCAAAGAACCTTAAGTAATGCCTACAGTGCACCGCATGAGGTGCACTGACGGCACTAACCCCCCTACGAGGTCAAAACAGAAGATGACGGGAAGCTATTTCCTTTGCAGCATGGCCCCAGTCGTAGATGGAACGCACAGACGTGTCTCCTCTCCGTCAAAGACTTGTAAGCGAATGCAACAATTAAGACACAATTACATTATGCCGCTCAACACCATTATAAATGCAAGAGTGAAGAAATCAGGAAGAGAAGAGAATTACTGTCGCTTCCTTCCTATCACCTCTCACTGACTGGCAGCGACATTCTTTTACATTAACGCAAGCATGTAAATAATGAAAACCTATAACGCTGCATCGTCTAAAGTATCTTTATTAATTTTCATTTTTACGGCAAGAGGTCATAGCCACTGGCAGCATTTAATTCCAAAATAACGACCCTCGATGAAAGTATCCCGGTAAATAGAAGTGTTGGGTGGCTCAAAACCAAAAATGTAATAAATGATAAAAACCTCTGCTAAAAAGGAGTTGGGGAAGATATTGAAGAAGACTTAACATTCACACAAACCGATAGTGAAGCTTTCTAAGCTGCACTGAATCACATAATAACATTGTTCGGCTTCATACTAAATCCTCTTGGCAAGACATGTATGGCATTTTCAACTTACAGGAAGTAAGGACATCATGTGCTATGCTAAAGCATGAACGCAAAGCATTGCCTCTAGAAATCACTAAGTCATGGAGTCAGGTAATGAGTGAACGCCTCATGTGATAAAAGAAGGAAACATCCAGTATCACTGATGAAACTCCGCTTATACCAAGAGCGAATGTAATAAAACTGGCAGGCTGTGAAATTAAACAGCAAACTATATAAAGGTAAATATTATCCCATACAAGTAATAGAAGTGCTGGGTGGTTAAAAATCAAAAATGTAATAAATGATAAAAATCATATAGACAGAAAGCGAAGCTTCACCCCTACGAATATCAAGTACCCTTTGCCAACAGTATATTTTGAAGGATATGGAGTGAATTCGATATTTTGACTGGATATTCACATCAAACTTTTACTGACGATTTCTTCGAACTGTAAATCTCAGAATGCATAGAATTTATATTCCAGGTATCGTCTCTTCCTGCCTACAACCCCTTCAAGCCAGCATCTCTTGAATTAAAGTTCTCAGGAAATGCTGACGGCCCCCAGGTTGAACGCCACTGATATAAATAGTTCGGTATACGGTAAGCCTCTTTTACTCGTAGTTAACTTGGATTTGGGGAAACTTCATCAATACCGATGATTGCAGAGCCATTCAATATTGAAATACATTCTTTTTGCTTCTAAACTTTTAAGTCAATTGCCAAATAAGCATAGCTTCACAGATCAAGATATTGAATACTGAAAACTCAAGTTTAAAGAAAACCATCGATTATCAGTGAATAAGAAACTAAGGAATATCATCATTTTAATACATTTATAATGATAATTGACACAAAGTAAAAAAAAAAAGTAAAAAAAAAAAAGACGCAATAGCTATTAACGAAAGCGTAAACCTGATTGTGAATAGCTTGTCCATGATGTTTATAAAGCCTCATTTCTCTTGAAAGTTGCTACATTGAGGGCTACTCCCAAAATTGCTGTCGCTTTGAATTTTCTGTCTAATTGCCGTTTTTGAGATCATCCTTTTTCTTATTTTTTACAATAACAACAAACGAAGGACTTCAAAGATACAGGACTAAAACCGCGAATAAGGAAATTCTGAGATGACATCCTGATGCAATGGCGTTGGACTGAAATATTTATCCAAATGTTACCGAAATTCCCTCGGGCTTCTTTTCTGTCCAACATTACGACTACTTAAATCTATTTTAGGAAGAATAACCTTTATTCACCACAATACTTGCGTCAGCCTACCGGTTCTCAGCGCGTATTTCTGCCCTATCGGTTGCAATCAATTACTACTGCCTATCTCCAGCTTCCGGGTAACTTATTCATTGCACAGTTCAACATTTCCCAACAGTCGAACCTTGTTCTACACGCGTACACACACACACAATATATATATATATATATATATATATATATATATATATATATATATATATATATATATATATATATATATATATATATATATATATATATATATATATATATATATATATATATATATATATATATAGGCTCATTACCACAAGGAAAATTGTCTTTAATTTTCCTTGTGGTAATGAGAGATATATTAATCACGTGTCACAGTGATAATAGTGACATACATATACATATATGTATATATAATATATATATATATATATATATATATATATATATATATATATATATATATATATATATATATATATATATATATATTATATTTATATTATATTTGATAGTAGCGGGCCATTAAATACTTAAGCATCAAGAGCGAGTGCACAGCAATAATAATAATAATAATAATAATAATAATAATAATAATAATAATAATAATAATAATAATAATAATATAAAAATTAAAAATTATTATTATTTTTATTATTATTATTATTAAATTCCTTTTACAAAACTTATCTTAATTCCTGCTAATGCTGTTACCCGTGGCTTGACGTTCAAGACCCTTGATATAAATTTCTTAAATATACCAACAAATCTGCTTGGAGAAAATGATAACTGGGAGATAGCATGACCCTAACACATTTACCCTACAAGAAAACATTAGAGGTGTCGTAATTTTAGAAGACACGTATTTGCAAAAAAAAACACACACACACACACACACACACACACACACTCCTCCATATAGAAATCTAGACTTCAGCTTCACAAGTTAAAATGGTTTGTTAGGTTGAGCTACGCAACTTGTGTTGCATGCTTCAACTCATTAGTTATAGTATTGACTGCCTTCGAACCAAACAACTGGATGTAACTGTTATCATAACAATATGGCAGTCTGAAGTCAAGTTTTAACCCTACCAGATTCCAAACTGGCTTGCAGACCAATAACATCTGACATAGGAAAAGTGAGAGCCAACTTGATTCCACGGGTAGGGAGTACCACCGCTTCAACGGGAGATCGACCAAATTCTTTTAGTCAATATTTGTAGAGTTGAGTACACTCTCGGCCATCTGAGTCAGTGTTATTAAACTTTCAGAGAAAGTTCACGGAACCTAAATCCTAAAGACCAAATTCAATTCCGACTTTCTAGATCTAGCAGCTGACTATTCCGCCTTTTTATATATTTATTCTGTCTTTAGAAAAAAGATTCAACGAAAAGGGCATAAAATTATATTTTCCTTGTAGAAGGATTATTGAAATGTGTATTAGTACAGCCAAAGGTATTTCACAGAAAAAACTAATAATATTATAAAATGGTAGATAAAAAGGATTACTTAATAGAAATGAAAAAAAAACACCATATGGCATTAACGCTTAGAATTTCAAAGCACTCTTAATTTCCTGTCAAAAAAATTAAATAAATTGCACTCATATGACACTAACTTTGAACGCTACGAAGCTTTCTTAATTTCTTATCAAGAAATAAAAAATTTTGGAATCATATGACACTAACGTCAAACGTTACAAAGCTTTTTTTTTTATTTCCTAGTAATGAAATAAAAAAAAAACAGAAATCATATGACACTACTGTTGAACGTTGCAAAGCTATTTTAATCACTTATTGATGAAATTAAACATTTTTAAAATCACATGACGCTAATTCCAAACGTTGCAAAGCTTTTTTTAATGTCCTATTAATGAAATGAAACATTCTGAAAATCTCATGACACTGATTCCAAAGGTTGCAAAGCTATTTCAATCACCTTTTAATGAAATGAAACATTCTGAAAATCTCATGACACTGATTCCAAAGGTTGCAAAGCTATTTCAATCACCTTTTAATGAAATGAAACATTCTGAAAATCTTATGCCACTAATTTCGAACGTTGCAATGCTATTTCAATCACTTATTAATGAAATGAAACATTCTTAAAATCTTATGCCACTAATTTCGAACGTTGCAATGCTATTTCAATCACTTATTAATGAAATGAAACATTCTGAAAATCTTATGATACTAATTTAGAACGTTGCAAAGCTATTTCAATCACCTTTCAATGAAATGAAACATTCTGAAAATCTTATGACACTAATTTCAAACGTTTCAAAGCTATTTCAATCACTTACTAATAAAATGAAACATTTTGAAAATCTTATGACACAAATTTCAAACGTTGCAAAGCCATTTCAATCACTTATCAATGAAATGAAACATTCTAAAAATCACAGGACGCTAATTTCAAACACTGCAAAGCTTTTTTTTAATTCCCTATTAAAATAAATTAAATTAAAATTAAACATTTTGAAAATCTTATGACACTAATTCCGAACGTTGCAAAGCATTTTCACTTGCAAAGCAAAAAAAGTTTGCGTGCGTTTCAACATCTCCAGGAAACACTTCATCCTTTCACAGAAGTGGTTAGAGATGGAAGAGGAAGCGAGATTTCCTACCTAATTAATATGCTAATTGCCGTGAGAGGTTAAGCAATCAACACTTATAACGCGAGTGGAGATGAAATCAATATTCTATGAGAGAGAGAGAGAGAGAGAGAGAGAGAGAGAGAGAGAGAGAGAGAGAGAGAGAGAGAGAGTTCGATGATATTCATCAAATAGAATTACATTCATAAAAGTACATCTTACATTCATTAAGTAGAATTATATTCATAAAAGTATATCTTACATTTATTAAATACAATTACATTACAGAAAGTATATATTTTACTAATAACTTCGTTTTATCATAACCCCTGACAAGAAGAAATACAGTTCTCAGAGGCTACCTACTAATTAACACTGCAGAGAAAACACAAACCTTTATGGGTGCTAAAAGCCTCTAATGGAATTAAAGGTGCAAATGAGCGTGACCTTCTCTGCCCACTTCTACGGTAATTCTATCATCTTTATCCTACCATCTATTAACCGGGGACGGTTTTTTGTTTTTGTAAGTTTGTTTTCTGTTCTTCGGTAAGAATGTTACTTGATCCAACATAATGACGTTAATTCATACGTGGGTTCACGAGAAAAAAAAAAAGGTTGAGAGCATCACGACGCGAAACTATGTGCTTCTCAATGCACGCGTTCTCCAATTTCTGTTTGTATTCAAATTTCAAAGGTCGATGCTGATCTGTTATCATCAAGAAAAAAAAAGATCGTGATGATAATTTCTGTCACATTACACCCTTACTCTGAAAATGACAGATGAATGACTGACGTACTTAATACCTTAATTACATCACATCAGGAGCAGAGGAACGACGTGTTTGACTTCGACGTTGTTCCAGTGGGTTGCAGAAGCGCTGGGAGAACGGCGCATAAAGCCCCTGTCAATGTTAATTAACGCTACGAAAGCTCTAATTAAAGTCGTCTTAAGATGACAGAGGAGAGAGAGGACAGTATACATAATGCTAATGAACAGGAGAAAGCCAATGGCTCCCTGAAAACATGGGATAGTTAGGTGGAGAAATTACAACTCACATAACAATGCGGTTAACTAAATGCATTTTCCATTTCCGTTCAAAGATCAATATACAAAAAAAAAAATGGAGATTAATACACGTTTCTATGATTATTCATCCTCAGTTGTCATTTTTTTATAATCTAAACATCTTTCCTCCATCTTTTGACCTTCCATTCATAATGTTTAGTCTTTCGAAAATTTATTAAAAAGGGAGATTAATACACAATTATGCTATTTACCAACAGTTTTTATGACTTTTACAACCTAATAATTTTTACTCCATCCTTTGACATTCCATTCATTAGGCTTAGCCTTTC
>NC_089781.1:22160380-22167880 GCF_040412425.1 Macrobrachium rosenbergii
GAAAGAAGAAAAGTCTGGTGTGTGAAGCTCATATTCCGACGTCAAAGCAAGAGAATACAGGGAGAAAGACCCATCCAAAACAACGACAAGCAAGAAAACGCGGAAAGGAAAAAAAAGAGAAATCTCCGCTGAAAAGAACTAAGGCCTTCTTTCCTTCCAGCCGATACAGCTGCGTAGTGAATCCTCCGGCTGCTGGAGACGCTGGATAGAGGCAATATCCCCTCAAGAAATGGTAAATGTGACAGAGCCTCTTGGTTAGCTCCGGCGATCTGACTCAGGACGATTTATAGCTGCGATTTCGCGATTTATCGCCTGATTTACGGCGCCAGCCTTTCTCTGGCCCGCGCTCTTTTCCCAAATTGCTTACCGGAATCAAGGTGGGGCGCAGCTTCGGGATACCTGACGAATCGCTCGTGTATCGTGTGCGCTTAAAGGTATGATTTTGTTACCTTGTTCGTCGATATTTCTTGCGTCCGCATGAATTTCAGAATTTCTCTCAGAACTGTGGTTCTCAACCTGGGGAGCGTCCCGCCCCCCTAAGGGGACGTCAGCAGTTTCCAAGAAGGGGGGTGGGCGAGTCCTATGGAAAAATTGAAAATTCTCTAACTATATTCGCAACTCTCTTAACAGGAGTCGCTAAGAAGCAGTGTCAAGTGTCTCACTAATTCATTCCAAAAAAACTAAAAACATCCCTTCTCTTTCTTTTTTTTTTTTTATTTTCCTTAAATCTGGGAGGGAATTTTACTCATGGATGCAAGGGGGACGTGGAGGGAAGGACCAACTCTTAGAGGGGGCGTGGCAATAAAAAAGTTAAGAACCACTGATTATCAAAATCTCGTAGTAATTAGTAAGAACACAGATATTTCCGTTGTAATCATTCAGAAGAAAGGCATTTTGTGTATTCAATCAAAATCCCATTATAATTAGTAAGAATAAAGATATGTAAGTTGTAGGAGAAATAATTTCGGCTACCTGTAAAGAAAATAAGCTGTACATTTTTTCTTGCCTTTATGGGAACCCCTGTTCTGCTGTATTATGAATAATAAATCTGTTGTGATCTGACTTATAAATAATTCACGATAGCGATAAGTTATCGCAATTTTAATTTTCTATTTAGGTACGTAAGTGAAAATCAGATTTTCCTTACCCGAAAGCAAATCTCAAAACTGAGAAAAAAAAATAGATTCGCTTGGACGATCAACTGGATATTTTTGAATAAAAATGCAGCTACTACAATTACCGTGTTAATTACAATTCTATGCTGCTGAGATAGTCTATTTACCCTACAGTTACTGAGTAAAAGGAGACGCCATACATCTATAATTTCTTTCATGCCATTTGATTTTTCATTATCTATCTGCGACTTTGATATATGGGTGATACCCTTTTTGTACTCAATTCAATTTCTGAGTTCCTATTCCTTCCCAAGAAATGTTTGGTAGGATAGTAATGAAGGATACAGTCTTAAAGGTAATTGTTGCATGACATTAAGAAGAGTAGGACTGAGCCCAATCATCAGATGAATAAAGTATGAATTAAGCAATTATCAGGGTAAGCGAGTAAAGTCAAATAATGAACATTTTCTGAATAAAAGGTACGGATTTTATCCATTAGATTTACATGTTGCGAAGAATACTAATTCATACTCACGTCCTGTCGATATTATTATTATTATTATTATTATTATTATTATTATTATTATTATTATTATTTATTATTATTATTCAGAGGATAAACCCTATCACAGGGGCCAATGACTTTGAATTTCGAAAGAAGTAACAGTGTGCCCGTTGTCTTAACAAAGCACAAACGACACAATTCCGATAGAGAGCAGAAATTATCTCCTTGCAAAAAAGTTGTCCATTTTACAAATATAATCTTTATAATCTCGTTCCTTGCCTTGTGATGTTGGCACAGCCATGAAACATAGGGCTATACATATGAAAATGCCATAAAAACCAATCACCTTCATGCGCATGATGTTATAATCATTTTCCGTCGCTGTGGACTTCCCATTAGCAATGCTTCCCTGTTACCAGACTTGGAGGAAAATTCAGCTTTAATGGAAAGAGATATATATACGAGGATACTCAAATACCCTATCCTTTCACACCGCTGGTTGCGCCAGAACTTCATAGCGTGGCTGTCTCGAGTTCTACCATTATTCCAGTTAGTAACACTACTGTTGCTTCTTCGTAACAGCAACCAACGAACTGCTCTCATACATACATATCTACAGACATTCTACACACACCCACACATATATGTATGTGTATATATATACATATATATATATATATATATATGTATATATATATATATATATATATATATATATATATATATATATATATATATATATATATATATATATATATATATATATATATATATATATTGTCACATCATATATGATATATATATATATATATATTGTCACATCACCGTGATTCATGTACAAATGCTACAAATGTCCTTTAATATTTGATTCGCTCTACCCCGATTATAATATATTTTCATATATGTGTTACCCGCAGCAGGGGAATTTTTTAGTTGATAATAAGTTCGTTGTCTTGTGGACTCGAACCACGGTAGACTAGAACTCAGGACTACAGTGACGACGACGAACTTATAATCAACTAAAAAATTCCCCTTCGGGTAACATATATGAAAATATATTGTTTCCGAGGTAGAGCGAATTGGATGTCATAGGACATTTGTAGCTTAATGCTTATATATATTCAGTATATATATAAATTATATATATATACATATTATTATTATATTATTATATACATACATGTGCGTGTGATTGTTTGTTTACGTATATGCTGTTATTTTGTTGATAATATTAACTGGGTATCGAAACTTGGTTTTTTTACTCTTGTAGAACACTTAAAATAAAGACAGATATATCATTGCATGCCACAAAGTAATACTAAGCTAAGTCAACCATTTTGGGTTCTAAACTTGCAATAATCTTTGGAAAGCTAAGAATAGTTTTAATCGCAGATGGTGTCAGCGAGGTAAAGTCCTGTTATGTTAACTTGAGCCTCGGGGAAATTCTTGAAAGTGTAAGTATTCTCTAGATATTTCTCCTCTGGCACTTTTCACTGCGACCTAGACACCGTGAACCTTATTTTTCCTGGTATATTTCTGATGTGCATGTAACAAATAATATATATATATATATATATATATATATATATATATATATATATATATATATATATATATATATATATATATATATATATATATATATATGCAAACACACATATATATATATATATATATATATATATATATATATATATATATATATATATATATATATATATATATATATATATATATATATTATAAACACACATGTATATATATATATATATATATATATATATATATATATATATATATACATATATACAAATAAATATATATATATATATCAAATAAATATACGTACATTTCTGCGCGCAAGTGTATATATGTATCTTTGTATACACGTATGTGTCATATGGTATATGACAGATCTCTGCTTGCCAGTTATAGTACTTATTCTGAAAGAACTGCTAAATAAAAAGGCCTAAAGAAAGTGACATTATTGAAAACAATAAGGTCAAGATAATGTAATCAGGCTAAACTGTATAATATATGACATTTTGCAATCAAGTCCGAAGATGATGTTGTCAAGACCAGCACAGTTTCTAGTTAGTTATGTAATATATGTATCTGTATAATATATGTAACAATGTATGTAATATATGCATCTGAATAATAACTTTTATTGGAATTTTACCGCACCGCGTTTCTTTCTCGGTAGAAGTAATCTTCGACATACCTTCCAGAAGGGACTCCGTAAACAGTTATGGGATTGAACAAAACCAAGAACTCGTAAAAATAATGTGAAGTACAACAAATCACCACACGAGAAGAATGACAAGTATTTCAGGGAAGATCGATAGTAAAGTACTTGACCATGACCAAAAGTATTATCCTCCCAATGAGGCGTATACGACGGAACGCGTTCTGACTCAAAACGACTTTTTCTCACGATTTAGCAATTTGTTGCTTGGTTGGCTCGAGAAGCTGAATTTTTCCAGGGATCTGCTTCCAGATCGGATAGCTGAGGCAACGAGAGGGACACTGTACCTACTGGGTTCTTCATATATATTTTAAGCAGACAAATTCCGGACTGCTGCATTCACTCGCCGTCGATTCCACTCGTGTACATCTGGTGCTCTCTTATTATAATATCCAAATTTTTCTACAATAGAGATATCTGGCTTTCTGTAGGTTCACTTAAAAATTCATGAAGGAAGTCTTATTCCAGTATTTTATCATTCTAATCATACGACAATTTGCCCAATTATTTATTTTTTTTTAATACATCATCGATGAGACTGGAACAAGGGTAAATCATACTGGCTCACATGACATTAATTTTCACCGCACTGTAAGGGTGATGATATTTTATGAACTTTATCAAAAGAGGGCTTTGCTTCGAAAATGCCTCAGAACCAAAAGGTCTTATAAAGATAATGTTTTAGGACATTTCATTTAACCTTGCAATTCTCAATGCTTTCTAATAGTGTTCTTTTCCCCCAACAACCTATGTCATCTTTATAGCATATGGACCATTCAAAATTGTATAACTTCTACTCCCTTTCATGTTCTCTCTGATCATCAACTTAGAATGACTCTGCAACCTAAGATCTAGTAGTGTTTGAAGTTTCAGAGACAAATCTTACCGCATCAATTCAGGTTCTCTGATATTTCAAATGTCAAGATTAACATTCCGGTAGATGTTCATGTTCAACATAAAAGCACACAGTAATTTCAAGTATTTCTGCTTAGCAGGTGAATAGTATTCAGGGCATGACATTTTTGAGAACCCTTCTGCTATTAACCTTACTTAAGATAATAAAAAAAATCACTTGAGCTCTACAAGAACGACGTCCCATTCTAAAAGAAAAATATTATACCTTTTAAAAAATTATTCTCTCGCGTGTTGCTTCTAACAAAAGATGCACATGTAATATTCACTTTAATGCAAATAATAATATGATAATGTACACTTTACGGCCACCTGATATCCTTGGCTTCATTCTTTAGAGACTTTCTTGCACCACAGTATTTTCTTTTAATAAGGGTGGTGTGTTATCAAGTGAGAAGCTAAAGAACTTATATTTGCTTTAATTTCAAGCCAAGGCAACTAATGTACTAAAGATGATTTCAATGCAGGTAGAAACTGATTAAGATTACTGTCTTATTTTTTTTAGCAAATGTACATATAAATATTACCAATACACTTGATTTTTTTAGCAAATGTACATATAAATATTACAAACATACTTGATTTTTTAGCAAATATGCATAGAAATATTATCAATATACTTGATTTTTTAGCAATTGTGCATATAAATATTACCAATATACTTGATTTTTTAGCAAATGTACATATAAATATTACCAATATACTTGATTTTTTAGCAAATGTACATATGAATATTACCAATATACTTGATTTTTTAGCAAATGTACATATAAATATTACCAATATACTTGATTTTTTAGCAAATGTACATATAAATATTACCAATATACTTGATTTTTTAACAAAAGTACATATAAATATTACCAATATACTTGATTTTTTAGCAAATGTACATATAAATATTACCAATATACTTGATTTTTTAGCAAATGTACGTACAAATATTACCAATATACTTGACTTTTTAGCAAATATATAAATATTACGAATATACTTGGCTTTTTAGCAAGTGCACATATAAATATTACCAATATTCTTGATGTGTGGGAGGACAGCCGGTTAGCGGAAACTAAGGCCCGCATAAGCTAAATCGGAATTTATTTCTTCAGCAATGATCTCGTTAGCCTGCTTGTGCCACGGGTCCGAAAAATATTTCGGAGAAGGATACCGTCCATTACGTTGCCATCTGGTTGGCTTCAGTCTCCTTAGCAAGGGAATTTATAACCGTAATTTCGGCGATTTATCATCTGTTTCAAGGCGCGACATTTTTCTGGGATCTCTCCCATTTTTCTCTTGAGAAACTATGACGGAAGCGGCTCTAAGAATTCCTGTTGAATCACTCGGCTGTTTTGCATGCGCCGCGGAAGACGAGTTTACAAGCGTTTCGTTCGTTCTTTACGAAATCGCAAACTCGAGGCTGTTTTTGGGACGGTTTTATTAACGACTAATTTCAAGGGCAGGAGGAAGGATGATGGTGGTGATGGTGATGAAATGAGTGAGGTAGAAGGAAAAAGGATAATCCCAAACACAATAGAAAGGATTATATTTTTCCTGTTTGTATATGGAAATGATTCTACTAGTCACAACGAACTTTTATTGAACGAATGCGTTTATTCAAACCTTTTCTAAGTCTCCAGATATCGTTGCCACAGAACTCTAGATAAGAATTGTCTGCTCTAAAACCTCTTACTAACTTTGAAATCTATTTATTTTTCCCCCTTTTTTTTTTTTCTGTTAAATAAAACTATTATGCCGGCTTTGTCTGTCCGTCCACCCTCAAATCTTAAAAACTACCAAGGCTAGAGGGCTGCAAACTGGCATGTCGATCATCCACCCTCGAATCATCAAACATAACAAATTGCAGCCCTCTAGGCTCAGTAGTTTTTATTTTATTTAAGATTAAAGTTCGTCGTAATCGTGTGTCTGGCAACGATATAGGACATGTCACCACCGGGCCGTGGGTAAAGTTTCATGGGCCGCGGCTCATACAGCATTATACCGAGAACACCGAAAGATAGAGCTATTTTCAGTGGCCGTGATCATACGCTGTACAGGAAACTCGATTGAGCCGAAGACACTCCGGCGCAATTTTTACTTGTTTTTTTCTGGCGTTTTCTAATGAAGGCATTGTTTTGCATATCCAACAGGCCTTTCGATTTAGAGAAAGTTAATGAGGGCATTAAATACCCAGTGAAAAGACTAGAAATGGGATATGAATAAACCATAATACCTTTTGCATTTCAGGCTATACGTATTTATATTCTTTAACGAATACGGCGTAAGGAATCCGTCTCACGCCTAAGTCTTGTTGAAAGCATCTCAATAATTCGACGACCAGCCTTCAACGAGACACCTTCACAATATGACGACCTACATTATATAACTACATTATATCCTGGAAATGGGCAGTTACATATCGCAAATGGCTTATGTGTCACAGAGCCTGCTGGACAAGATAGGGTTTTGTCTCTTCAAATTTACGATCATCGAACCATTTATTGCCAAATTTACGTTGCAGGAAAACGACCCTAACACGCTTTAGATGACTAGGATTTATTTTCCAATTTTTTTTTTTTTTTTTTTTTGCGGGGTTCATGACAACGTTACTACATTCGAAGGTGATATCCTGTCCATCAGAAATTCTTCTTTTCGAGTGAATGAATAGAGTACACTCCACGTGGAGAACTGATGCAAACTGGTTTGCGATCAGTTGAGAGCGA
>NC_089781.1:22177880-22192880 GCF_040412425.1 Macrobrachium rosenbergii
GCACGATTTTCCTAACATCGTAAAACTGAATTCAAGCTGCGTTTATTCTTTCCTGTATTTTGAAAGGAATTAACGTCAACTAATTTACTACCAAGAAGTATGTTTCAACTTGAAAATTCAAAAACAGTGGAAAACCGTACAACCATAATATTCACAAACACTTATTTTCGATCTGCTGCGTCCTGAAGTATTTCCAAGCAAAACGAGAGGAGAAACAACGCCTTGTGGATCTTTGTTGTTTAGCTCTTCCAGGAAAATCCTCTCCCTCGAAATCGTGCTCCAGAATTACCGTCCTCCCCAACTCTATATCGAGACTGCTTGAAAGAAAACGGCGGAGCATAAAAAACGGGAAGAGGTGCTATTATTCCTGCTCGTATAATCCTGGAAGCGAAGGAAAATTGAAATTCCGCTTAGCATTGCTTCGAGAGTGTCAAACTCTCGGAACAAGTTGGACAGAAGTTTCGAGCACAGCAATCTCAGTATCATCCTGCTGACGGGGAGGGAAAGGGAGACGGAGGAAGCGAAGGACTAAGGAGAGAATAGGATATGCAGGGGATCCATGCCTCTCCTTCAGTCTTATACACTTTCTTTACATACTTATATATCTCGCTTCATACAGTCGTACACTTACTTATGAAGTCCGATACACACACATTATATATATACGATGATATATATATATATATATATATATATATATACGATATATATATATATATATATATATATATATATATATATATATATATATATATATATATATATATATATATATACATCACATACATGCATACATATATATATATATATACTGTATATATATTTACGATTTAACTGGGGAAATTCTTATCATGAGCCAGTTGTTGACTCTAAATGAATGATTTTCTAGTATCTGACTGCTGTTGATGCAGGCAATCGTAAAAAAACAAAGAAAAGGGGGAATATAACTGAGCTGAGGGCTCTACTCACAAGGCAGTTGTAAGTAAACACGTTAGAATAAGTTTAAGATTACGTATATATTTACATTAAATGAACGATCAGAAGATGCAATGAACTAAGCAGGTAGGAAAGGTCTGAGAGGTTAATTATAACTAGGAGCATTTGAAGGTATATACATTGCTGTGACGATGCCGCTAAGGGGAGTCGTGGGCACATGACGGACAAGGCACAATCAAGGGAGAATCCCATGGCTAATGATCCCTCTGTAAACGGAGAGATTTACAAATTAAAGGCCAGTAAGGTCACAGTAAAATATGCAAATGACAAGACGGTGCACGGAGGGTACCAAGGATGCCTTGAACACACAATTTTATGTAATTACTCAAAAACTGGACTTTATGTAACATTGCACTAACAACGCGAGGTTACTGTGAAATACTGGTAGTTAGACATGAAAATAGGAAGTTTAGTACGAGAATCAAAAGTGTGACTGAATGAAAAGAACCTTTGCAACAGATCACTTTACCTTACAGAATCGGTGGCTTCATAGTGGGTAAGGGCGGCGGAGGAGGAGGGCTAAAGGGCTTCATTGGTAAGAATACTAAGGCCCCCTACAAGATAGGACCATGTGGCAGGGCATGGCACTCTGAAGGAGGCAGGAATGCAAAGGGAGGATGGTGACTCGCTCGCGTCCAGATATGTCTCTCTCTTCTCTTTCCTTCTGACCGGCCTTTTAAGAACTCAGGTCAGGTACTACGATGCTTCCCTGTGCAGATAGGGTTAGTGTCGCTCCTCATCATTATCGGGGTCACCACATGGCGAGTCAATTCCAGGTGTTTGCCTCTCTCTCTTGTAATCCGCATCGCCAGCTCTATTCTGCCTTTGGCCAGACTTAGTCTCCTCACGGCCTCGTGTTCTAAAACAAAGGCTTCCCACATCCACATGTTCAAAAAGAGGAAGTGGGAGAGGTAAACAGAGTGCAATTAATGGGTTTTAAGGGGGGGCCAATATTTCTTTTGTCCTTCCTTGTAAGGCTGTACTAAGTAATGCACTTCATTTTTACTTCTCAACTTGAAATTGACCTTTTGGTAGCTTGGATGCTTGGGAAGATGTAGCAATATATATATATATATATATATATATATATATATATATATATATATATATATATATATATATATATATATATATATGTGTGTGTGTGTGTGTAATGGCCATGAAATGCGTCTTGCATTTTCTGCTCCTGCTTTTATCACACGTTATTATAAGTATTCATAACAACAATAACATTACCAACAGTAGGTAACCAACTAAACGTTCTTAAGACCGGAGTTTTAATGACCTAAACGCATGTTTAAGCACTAAAAAGGAGGAATATTTTATCAACAATTGTCTCAGAAAAATATTGTAATACATAATTTTACTTAAAATTTTAGCGAATGTCAGTTGCAGTCAATGACAGTAGCTGTGAGAAAATAATACAAGTATTCAGAATCGTAGGAGTGGAACTAACAAATATAACTTCCCCGAAGGCCTTAAAAATATAGTTATCAGGGATATAAAGCTCATATTAATACACATGAACGAATTCTGAATAAGACAACAGGTTTTCTGACAAACGACAAAGTTAAACAATACCTGAAGGCATTGAGGCTCTAGTGATCCAAAAATTCATGCCAAGTTTCAAGATGAAAATTATTCTCGGACGAACAGCAAGATGTACGTCCCCTGAAAAGAACGTATGTTTGATTTAATCAATTAAATTTGGAGGACATAACACCCATAAAAAGAAATGCAAATAAATTCTAACCAACATATATCACAAGTAAAAATATTCCAAACAGAAGTACCCCTATAAAACACCGCCCACGAGAAGCCAGTGTCTGGCCCACGTATAAAGGAATATATATATTCTGGAAACAGAATAGAGAATGCTTTACGCTGACGGTAGAAAATTACATTCATAATATATCTTTTAAGGTCAGAGTTGAGTTATAAGATGCTGAAAGTTGTTTCGCTGAAGGTAATTGCGGCAAAAAATATATCCACATCTTACAGAGGGCTTTAGAATGCCTGCGAGCAATTAGGAATAATACATACCACACAAGATTATCTAGAAATATGAAACAGAATATTCTGACAAATGAAACAGACAGACAGATAGACAGATAGATACAAGGTTGAAGAGATAAAGATGCTTAATTTCCTATAAAAACAAACCATCCAATTCTTCAAACAAAAGGTAAAATTATCTTTATATTCTTTGGATGTCAATGAGCGTCTTAACAATTGATATAAAGATCGTCAATCATTTTTCACTTCATCAATGCAACTGAAATTATATTTCTGTTTGTAATTTCCCAGCTTCCTCATCCAGTAATAACCACCCATGTATTACACTCACCTTCATCACATTAAACAAGTTTGATGACATTCCAGTAGCTAGGAGACAGGAAAAATATTGTATAGATGTCAGTGTGAAAAAAGTACTAAGAGTAATTACTATCGTAAGCATTTCCATACATAATTTGCAGTATCATCAATAATTACCAACGTAGATATTTGTCTCTCAAGTTGGCGATTAGCTGCTTTAGATTAAACTAACCTTATGCCAAACATATGGTCATTTTAAAGTTCTTCGTTGGTCGAGTCGGTAGAGTTGTGGGCTAGCACTCGCTAGGCCCGAGTTCGAGTCTCCGGCCGGCTAATGAAGAATTAGAGGAAATTATTTCTGGTAATAGAAATTCATTTCTCGCTATAATGTGGTTCGGATTCCACAACAAGCTGTAGGTCCCGATGCTAGGTAACCAACTGGTTCTTAGCCATGTAAAATAAATTAGTCTAATCCTTCGGGCCAGCTCTAGGAGAGCTGTTAGCTCAGTGATCTGGTAAAACTAAGCTATACTTAACTTTCTCCACGGTAAGGCGGTAACAGGAATAAAAGGCCTGATGCAGACCTCTGAACTGGATGCAACCAACCGAGACTAATATGATGTCTTGTTCATCTCAAAGTTTTCCGAAGCATTCCGGACCTTTATCTCCTTTTATTTACCTGTCATTAAGTAAATGAAGGAAGCACACCAGCACAAAGAAAAGCAGATCAATTTACGTATTTCCCGTGAAATGCAATTTCACAGGAACACTACATAACAAAAGGCTCCATGACCGCAGTCGGTGGACTCTAAATTAAGTATTATGTGAGGTACGATATGTCATCAGCGGGGCGTTTCAAACAGCAAGGTCACGCAGTGAATTTTCATGACAGCAGTCACCGCACAATGAACTATTAATTTCAGAACCGCAACTCATACAGACGGCCTTCTGTATGTCATCGACGGCTGGCATCAACAAAGGGATATAAATGATATAAATGTCATTTCATGGCTTTACATAACGGGAAAAGCAAATGCGATATTCTCTGTGTACAGGACATAAGTCAAGTGGACAGTACAGCAAATACCCATTCCAGCTTTCCATAAATTGCTCTGAGGAGTAAATATTGCGTTACAACTCATTCTGAGGTGTAACCTTCGTTACGGAACCCAAAGCGAAAGGAATATTGCCCTAATTGCTACAGAGAGTTATAAATAAAAATTGGTCGCTTTACTTGAATGAGAAGCTCTCAAAAAAAAGCAAGGGGGTGGGGGCTAAGTTATCAAGTATATTAGGCTGACTATATTAATAGAATTTTTATTGATTGTGATTCTGTGAATCCTTTGACAGTCTTCCTCATTAGGCTAAATCGAGTAAAAATCTAACTTGGGCGTAAGTATTGGAAAAATAATTTTATTTAAGAGTATACAGACCACCTAAATTAATAAATGAAAGTAGTTTTTTCCTTAGTTAATGAATGTTGTTATATTCTAAAATATCTCGAAAATCTCTTATTTAAAAAGAACTTTCTCTGCTTTTACGTTTTCAAATCCACATTGATGCGGTTCAGCATTACCACTGATCTCTGCAAGAGATTACGAAAAAGTATTATAATATTCATTACTTAGTGTACCTCTATTGGCAGGTACTGTTGGCTGTACCACCAGACATACACACGCTGTATGTGGGTGTTTATACATGTGTGAATGACAACTGCTAACAATTTCTCCATTTACCTTAAATAATGCGGTTTGTCACGAGATCTATGTTTTGGGATGCAACACATTAACTCACGCAACATCACTTGATGTCTTTTCGCATCAAATACTCACCTATTAAGACAGGTGGGTATTTTATGACGGTTTTTGACGGGACATCAAATTTGCACAGGCACAACATTTACCCGAGACCGCTAACGAATCGACATCACTTTGGACCCTTTTGTTTGCTAACCTTGTAATTTCTTTTCATGTTTCTCCAATATGTCATCAAGGAAGCTGAAGAAGGAGAGAACACGAGAGCGCCATTAAAAATATCAAAGGACTTAGGCACGTTTGCTTTTATCAAAAGCCTTTGACGGTTTTAAGAAGCTGAAATCAAAGCTTATCCACAGATCATACGTTGATCATCCCACGTACAGGCAGAGGGTCATGTTTGTGATAGTCTTAAATACATCGCAGGCTCTTGAGATCAGTTCCCTCCGGTAACATATCTCTCTCTCTCTCTCTCTCTCTCTCTCTCTCTCTCTCTCTCTCTCTCTCTCTCTCTCTCACACACACACACACACACACACAATTCTCCTTTTTTCAAGTTAGTGACAAAAACAAAAGATAACAGAAGGCAAACCGGGAACACATAAAATTACTTGACTTGTGCAAAACAACACAAAAGAATCATACATGATTACAGTGATCCTGTAATGTGAACGAATCATTACAGGTTACCTTTCCTTCGTTGCATAATTGCTTCTGCTCGATTTCACAAAACAAGAATGAAAATGTAGAAGGCATCAAGTCATCAAAGCTGAATTATTTCTAGTAATTTCGAAATACATAATCATCTGAAACCAAAAATGAGTACAGAAGAATCTGTAACTGTAATTAAGTTCTGGGCTGCAACAAATATATATATGTATATATATATATATATATATATATATATATATATATATATATATATATATATATATATATATATATATATATATATATATATATATATATATATATATATATATATATATATATATATATATATATATATATATATATATATATATACCAGAAAATATATAGACACCATAAAGGCAGCCACAGTTTGCAAACCTCCGCCATTGTGATAAGTCATTTTATACAAGAATTTTCTGTAGTCACTGCTACCTGTACCCCAATACTCAACATTATTTAAATTTTCTTCCGCCGATACCTACGAGATCCAGAACCAGTTCTATTCAAAACCTGATTAGATTTTTCACCAGAGTGTAAAGGATGTGTAAAAAAAAAAATCTAAAATATCTACTTATTAAACTTCAGATAACCATGAAAATAAGACGGATATGAATATAGGCATAAAAACATAAAAATATATAAAAAACGTAACGAACTGATCTGGGGTATTTAGAACAACATAACCGTGACACATCATGAAATGTTAAATTGAACTGAATATAGAATTTAGGCCATAGGGACCTATGAGGTCATTCGGCGCTGAAACGGAAATTGACAATGAAAGGTTTGAAAGGTGTAACAGGAGGAAAACCTCAAAGCAGTTGCACCATGAATCAATTGTTAGGAGAAGGTGGAAAGTGAGATGGGAGAGACAATATGAAAGGAGGTACAGTAAAAGGAACGAAAGGGGTTGCATCTAGGGGCCGAAAGCAAGCTGCACAGAACCTTAAGTAATACCTACAGTGCACCGCATGAGGTGCACTGTTGGCGCCACCCCCTACGGGGATGAAACGTTGAAGACCGAAGCTGTTGCCTGAACTCATTTTCATAACCCGCTTAGTGGCAACCAAATAACTTCTTAGTGAACGTGTTCCCCAAAATCTGGTGTCTCATTTTAGAAACGATTTCGTATAAAAGAATATTAATTCTAGGTCTGAATTCGAGTCACAAAAATGGATTGTGAGGAATCACTTGCCATAATGATGTTCTTGGTATGTGATATAATGGCACGAAAAGTGAAAGAAGCGTGAATTTAATGTGGCTATATACTTAGAATATGTTAGTATTTTGTCAATGGGTAATCACTTTTCAATAATGTACAAAATGTTGACTACGGGAGCTTTAGTTTACCGTAGACATTCAGATAAAAAATGACTCTCGGGCGTTCATAGATGCTATAAATCGACCGAATATCAAGTTCAATTACTGTCACCAGACTTACTAGAGTTGGAATAAGGTACAGGTGTAGTTTAGAAATATTTAACCAGTATATAAATTACAGGCCAGTGCTAAGAGCAATTTCACAGTTTACAGAGGATCAGTCCCACACCGGGTAAATATATCTAGTTAAGCTTTTCTATATCTAATAGAGAAACTTTGCCACAATAAACGTAACTTAGTGATCTACGTCATTTTTTTGGTTTTTAAATTAGGGTATGACGTAAACACCTACGCTACATAAACCTTGATAAAACTAAAAATCCTTCGTAAAGATTCTTTCAGGTTCAATAAAAAGCTACAGTACCTGAATAACGTAACATGAGAGGGAAATCTGACAGTTCACTTCCCTGTCCTGAGTCTCAACGGTCTCGTTTTCAATGCTCAAATCTAAGCCACATTTCCCATTCCCCTGAGCTGGGCTATTTTCAATCTATTTTCCCCTTCCTTAGCGAAAAAACAAATACGACGACCTCCCAAAAGTTGACCAACAAACGGGGCTAAAACGTCTAGTAAATGGAAAATGTTTGTACCATAAGCAGAAGTCTAATTCAACGAGGTCTCGCCTTTTTTTAATGAGTTTTTGGCACTGACCACTGCGGAAACATGATGAAAGTCGTAAGAAAAAGGACAGTGTGCTACAAAAAGAGGAACAGTTGCATTTAAACTGCTGATCATGAAATGCAACCAGTACACGTCTTTGCAACAATTTCACTAAAAACACAAGCGCTTTATCGAGTGGAAAACATTTCATGAATAACTTCTGAAAGCTGTTTGCAAAAGAATGAAGAAATGTTGATGGTACACACGAAACACCCTTAGCATTCATTTTATCACAAAGGCAAACGAAAACTGCTTTATCAACAGAAAACCTGACACGTAGTCAGGGAAACAGACTTAATAACTTCTTTATTCTAGGAGTTTAAATTTTTATGGAGATTTAGAGATGCCATAAGTGAGATAAAACAATCTGACTGAAATTTTGTATATGTATATATATATATATATATATAAAAACATCTGCAGTCTTTTCATAATTTTTTTTTACTCAGGGAGTTTAAATTTTTATGAGTATTTAAAGGAGATGCCATAAGTGAGATCAAACAATCTGACTGAAATTTTGTATTTATATAAAAACATCTGCAGTCTTTTCAAAAAATTTTTTACTCAGGGTGTTTAAATTTTTATGAATATTTAAAGGAGATGCCATAAGTGTGTTAAAACAATATGATTTAAACTTTTGTATATCAAAACATCTGTACCTTTTTTATATTTTTTCAAACAAGTGATCTAGAAACTCGGTCCATGTCATGATCAATTGCCAAATATTCACTGGACCATGGGAAAACACTAGGTTCGCCATTATGATGATGAAATTCAATTATCTACTAAGGGATGAAATGAATGGAATATGGAATAAGGAATGAATTCCGAAATGATTTAATAAAACCAATTCCGGTGCGTTATTGCGCCATTTGCATATAAATAAATGTACGCAATTAAAACTTTCTGCGCAAAGTCCTCCATAAAATTTGCCGTAACTAAAGGAAAGTTATCTAATTATTAAAGTTGATAAAAAGTCCACTAAATGTTGATAATGCTTATTATATATTCCGTGGTTACTGCAACTTTATGATTGCAACAGAACACATTAAAGTTACTTTCATCAAATTTCATTCCGTGGTTCTATGCTAAATTTCCCGCAAAGATATCAAATATAATTGGATTTTTTTTATTTTACAGCCATGACGATTTCAGTATATAAAAAAAAACCTCTCTCTCTCTCTCTCTCTCTCTCTCTCTCTCTCTCTCTCTCTCTCTCTCTCTCTCTCTCTCTCTCTCTCAGTCGAATTTTCTATCTAAAATCAAATTTATAAAATCTGAGAAAACGTGTTAATAATAGAACTTTTAAATTACTTCGGCTATAGGTGGACCAACCAGGCAAATTTAAGCTAATATTTATAAGCATTCTCTCATTCATCGGAAGGTCTCATTTCGTAATTACTCCGTACTGCAGCTACAATTTTAATAACTGCATGGCAGAGTGAACAAAACTTCTCATAATCTTCTGCGTATATAGCAACAAAGCTTATAGTGCTATTCACCAAAACTGTAAAAACAACGCTTAAGCTTAACTTTGAAAACCCATAAACAAAAACACGACCACGCTTCTTTGTGATACAGCTGAAAGGCTGGAAAAAATTACGCTAACGTGATGTAATTTCCATTTGCATATGATTTTTTAATTTATTTATTTCCAGAAACACCTGGTAGCGAAGTTCATTTTCTGAAATGCCTCCTCTAACAAAAAAAAAAAAAAAAAAAAAAAAAAGTCGCCAGTTTAAGCAGTCGCTCCGTGGAAATTGAGTTTGATTCCAGGAACGCCGCCTAACATCACACAGTAGGTTTCACCTGCGAGATTACACGAACGGTCCAAAAGTCTCCTTTGTAAACACAGGTTTATGTATGCTCGAAAGAGATAGATATGCAGCCGGAGTGGCAGCTCGGGAGTCCAATTTGTAACGGGGCTTTACAGAGCGACGGCATAATCTAGTCCAAAGAGGGAACACATCAAAGCTTATGACCTTAGAGCTCTGCAACACCAACCATAAGCCTCGAGCATATGAAAAAAAAGTGGAGGAGGAGGAGGAGGAGGAGGAGGAGGAGGAGGAGGAGGAGGAGGAGGAGGAGGAGGAGGAGGAGGAGGAGAAGAAGAAGAAGAAGAAGAAGAAGAAGAAGAAGAAGAAGAAGAAGAGAGGAGGAGGAGGAGGAGGAGGAGGAGGAGGAGGAGGAGGAGGAGGAGGAGGAGGAGGAGGAGGAGGAGGAGGAGGAGGAGGAGGAGGAGGATGAAGAAGAAGAAGAAGAAGAAGAAAGAAGAAGAAGAGGAGGAGGAGGAGGAGGAGGAGGAGGAGGAGGAGGAGGAGGAGGAGGAGGAGGAGGAGGAGGAAGAAGAGGACGAGGAGGAGGAGGATGAAGAAGAAGAAGAAGAAGAAGAAGAAGAAGAAGAAGAGGAGGAGGAGGAGGAGGAGAGAGACGATAAAGGCGAGAAGAACTTGGAAGAGGAGGGGAGGCAAGCGTGCATGTAAAGTTTTCTCAAAACTAGTTTGTACCTCTGTGATTTATTTCAACTGCCAAACTGTTGAAAATACTCACATACATTTCTGACTTGTTTTCTGTTTCATAAAATGCCTTCAGTTTGAAGGGCTGTCATGAGTTGCGATGATAAATTATTGATGATACATGTTTTTGTTTTGCATTTAAACAATGGAAGGTGATTTAAAACGACCTGATCTTTAATAACTTATGGGCCTAATACCTTGGTTACCCTTTATCGAATATTCTTTCTTAATTATGATTTTAGTCAAGCATTCCTAAACATAAACTAAGCAGATAAAGCAATACATCTTCGCTTTTTAGCTTTCTGTAAAAGGAAACTATTGAGATGGCTTTGTCTGACCGTCCGCACTTTATCCTGTCCGCCCTCAGATCTTAAAAACTACTGAGGCTAGAGGGCTGCAAATTGGTATGTTCATCAAACATACCAAATTACAGCCCTCTAGCCTTAGTATTTTTTTATTTTTTTTTATTTAAGGTTAAATTTAGACATAGTAGTCGTGCTTCTGGCAACGCTATAGGGTAGGCCACGACCGGACCGTGGGTAGTTTCATGGGTTGCGGACACACATTTTAGATCTATATACATGACATTTAATTTCTCCTCACAAATAAAATTCGCTACAATGAGGCAAAATCGTAATTTTTTTATTTTTCTACGACTGAAAACCATAATCCCCACATTATTCTGCCACAAATATTTTATAAATACACTTCGACGACTGAGAATAGCGAACCTGGGGAATCATTTATAGGAATAATAATGTAATAAAAGATTAAAAAGATAATCAATAATCTTACCTCCGCTTTGCTATAATTTCATGCCCTCTGATTTTCATCACGAAGCATTGCGTTGCTAAAACACAGGCTACCTGGCAAGGCGTGAAAGAAATAAATAAGGATATAATACAAAGATTTATATGCATTTCTGCGTGTAAAATGGAACTGTTTCTTAACGATAATAATGAAGAAATAGCATCAGCATGTCTGTATATCGTTCACGCCCCTTCTAGAACATACTAAGTCTGGATATCGTTACAATGGCCTCGATGTAAGAATCATAAATAAATGAGTTTTAACCTAACGTGTGCTTCCTGCGTTAATAATAATAATTAATAATAATAATAATAATAATAATAATAATAATAATAATAATAATAATAATAATAATAATAATAATAATAATAATAATAATAATAATAATAATAAGGTTTTGTTAAACAGGTTTTGTTAAACAAAAGGCAGTTTCAACAGCATTTATTTTGAAACTGCCATTTTGTTTAACAAAACCTATATTAAAGAAGGTTTTTTTCCTAATTTTATAATAATAATAATAATAATAATAATAATAATAATAATAATAATAATAATAATAATACACCAAGTACCAGCTCATCAAAAGTGCGATCATAACGAAAAGCAAGATAAATAAAATCGGCTGGAAAACATAATGGCGAAAAGACCATCAAACCTACTGACCACAAACATTCATACGTGCACCTTCCACGGACTCGCGGCCGAACACAAATCCCATTTTCAACAAGAGCCTTGTGATGGCCCCTAAGCCTCTGCACTCTCTCGCAGTTAGCCACAGCTGGGGCGTGCGCATGCATCAGGAGAGGCGGATGTAACCTTGCAAACCGCGGTAGAATTGGCTGCTGTTAAGCAAACACTGTGACTAGCGATATGGCTGGCTACCCCCCATTAATTTCCATTAAGAAGGCCCCCCACAACAAGCCCGGAGGTCCACTGGCCATCCCTAACGATATCTCGTTGGCCGTGATAAGAGACAACGCGGACGCCGACACAGCAGGGACTTCCTTTCGGCTTGACACGCGTTGGCCCTGTTTGGGGTTCCATCTTCAAAGGCCGCGCGTTGATGGCCGAGGGGATTCGTTTGCTCTGTCTTGCATCGCGAATCTTGAAGTGGGTCGCAAAGAGCCGCCTGTCGTTGGGTATTAGGGTTATATATCCACACACAAGAGGAGAAAATAGCTTTGGCATTTGAGCAGGCATGGGTAACTATGCCGAGATATTTCATAAGTCGCGCCAACTAAAAATATCTATCCTGACATTGTGACTGATTTCATAATCGTTTTGTCGAAAACCCCAGCATCTAGCAATAATGAAAAATAAGCCAAACAAATTCCATGATGTGCAATATACCAAACAATGGAATAACTGCACTAATGGGATTGCAAAATCAAGTTTTATTTCATCCACGGTAAGATGTTGGCAATTTAGAATCAGACTTCATCTCTCTGTTGTTATATATAAAAATATATATATATAGCAAGGCCTGTGGAGATTGTCACATATATTTTCAACACGTTCATATTTTATATAATTTAGAATCGAACTGTCCAACAATACTTAACGGCTAATCACAAAAGCAATTCAATACCAGTAAAAGCAAAGTTACTTGAAAAGGACTTCTGAAATCATTTTACAGAGGAATACAATGTTTGGGGAATTCTAAACTGTGACTATATTCATGTGTGAAACAAAAGTGCAGTTGATCGCCAGAAGTCCCCCCCCCAAAAAAAAAATTTCCTAAACGCCTTAAATCCCCAATCAAATTCCCCCTTAGAAAAGAAAATGTTTATTCATCTATTTCAAATTACGTTTCAAATGTAGATGAGATAATGATGAGAGTAAGGTGAAGATGGCTCGGCCCAGCCCTTCGCAAAGCCTCTGGGAAATAGTATGTTGAAGTGTCGCCTGGATGATAACTATGGGAAAGACGGCTAGGGATGAGTGGAGATTCGTGAAAGTTTTGCATCACACTGCGTTGGAAGCGATGATTTTAAACACACACACATTTTATATATATATATATATATATATATATATATATATATATATATATATATATATATATATATATATATATATATATATGTATATATATATATATATATATATATATATATATATATATATATATATATATATATATAATATATATATATATATATATATATATATATATATACATATATATATATATATAAACAAATGGTACAGGAGACATGTGAAATCTGTGCCTTCCTTTCAATCTCATCTATAAATCCACAATGTATGTTTAATAGCACAATTTGATCCCCTTTACTCAACAGAAGTTACACGGAAAACTTTTAAAACGACCAACGAAAGAAACTACCACCGTATGAATATAACGGGCTTCGTTTGAGAGTGAGACAACCTTTCACATATATGTTTGTTTAACGGCTGGCGTGGGACAATTACGCGAGCTTTTAGGCTCACGTGAATGAACGTAAGACCTAGATTATCTCTATCCCCCGCCGTAAATGGCCTCGACCATAAATCTGGGACAGCAATAAACTATGGGACTCGTGAGATAAAACTCGGGTGGCGTGACAGAGGACAATAAAGTGAGCAGATACCTGTCTGTGAGGGATCGTCTTTTGCTCAATAAAGGACAGAGACAAATGGCCTATGGTCGCCCAGGTAAACATTGCGGTGGGCGGTGGCAGTTATATTACTGTCATCACTATCATCTTTTATACTGTCTGCTGTAAGGGGGGGATGAGTATATAAATAGCCGACATTACGCGTAAATTGATGTCCTGCGTTCTTCAGCTAACAGTCAATAATGAGTACAAATTATTGTGATAACGTGGGTGTTCTATGGACTTTGCGTTTAAATAACTTTATTATAATCTAAGACATTTATCGAAGAAGAGATTACCGTGATTAACCGAAAAAATACACACACATATATGTATATACATACATACATACATACATATATATATATATATATATATATATATATATATATATATATATATATATATATATATATATATATATATATATATATATATATATATATATATATATATATATATACACATACACACTATATATTTACAAACACACACACACACACACACATATATATATATATATATATATATATATATATATATATATATATATATATATATATATATATATATATATATACAAGTGAAAAAATCAGACACGCTTCAAAAAGTATTAAATTCTGTAAAAATCTTTTTGGCTCATAGCTCCTGCCCCCTCCGTCCTCTTAATATATATGTTTATAATGTAAATATATATATATATATATATATATATATATATATATATATATATATATATATATATATAATCCATCAAGTTTTTCAATATTTCTACAGACCACTCATACACAGATTCTTCTTCGGACATATTTCGGCATCAATGACCTAGGTGTTGCGACGCCTGTTTTCCTAACCATGAATCTAAAATCGGACTCATTTATTAGTGGTAACGAAAGTAAAACCATAAAATGGAACTGAGATTATAAAATCCACATGCTTTCAATTAAAAGAGGAAGAAGACTACGTAATATAAACAGAAATAGAAAAAAAAATTTCTTTTCAATGAAGCAAACATGCAAATATACATACAAATATGCACACATACACACATATATATATACATATATTTATCAATATATATAAATAAATATATATATATACAATATATCAATGCATATAATAAAATATATATATAAAATATATATATATATATATATATATATATATATATATATATATATATATATATATATATATATATATACTTCACTCTACTGGTAAAATGATAATGTACAAAGACATGGTTACTCATCTATCATAAAAAAAATATTATACTTA
>NC_089781.1:22197880-22225380 GCF_040412425.1 Macrobrachium rosenbergii
AAAGAGTCATAGAGATCATTTTCACAGTGATTACTAAACAAAGAAAGAATTGGTGTTCTGGGAAAATTCATGTTAAATATTAACTAGTGACTGCTGAATAAGAAATAACTATTCTTATGGGGATATTACAGAGTAAATATTAACGGATATTAAAGACTAAATATTAACGTGTTTACTTAAACAGAAATAACAAGCCTTACGGGGAAATTAAAGACCAAATATTATCGGCGGTTACTGAAAAAGAAAATACTACCCTCATGGGGAAATTAAAGACTAAATGTTAGCAATGTGAAATAAAACTGCAACAATAAAAAAACCTGAAAAAGAATGAGCGCATTCACCAAATATCTGACAGCTATTCTGCTAAAGTCATGAAACGCCACTGAAGTGAAGTGTTGGATGTCAGCAAAGAATCCGCTAGGTGTAAAATGAAGGAAATATTGCGCAGTCAAATTGGAATAGAGTTTCATTACTGTTATTTCATGAAGTCATATCTTTATTACACACGGGTTTAACGAGACCACTGGGTCACATTTCTAGACAATTTTATGGCTTTCCAGAAGGATTTATTCCCTAAAGTGAGATGAAAACAGGAGTAATGCACTGATAAAGAAGCTGGACAGCTAGGTGGCAAGAGACTGAAGATAACAGAGGGAAAGTAAGAGGCTGAACCATTAGGCCTTGGGTCAAGGTAAACAACAGCGTGCCAGGCAGGTTACACTGTAGGCAGTATCCCTATGAACAATGAAATCAAAAAGGCAATTTCGCCCAGTATTTAGTTTATAAATGCGACCGAATTCATGAGGATAAAATAGGGAGGGTAGATAAGTCAATATACTATCTATATGCGCAAGCAATAATCTAATACTGATTCACAGATTAAAAAAAGACTCTGCGTAAATTATATTAAGTCTTGTATATCAAAGGGAGCAAAATGACACAAAATGAGACCCCCGCCCCCCACAGTGTGAGAGAGAGAGAGAGAGAGAGAGAGAGAGAGAGAGAGAGAGAGAGAGAGAGAGAGAGAGAGAGAGATTGTTAACGAAGAGGTTGGGAGACTATTACTGGTCGGAGTAAATGAGGTAAACTTAGGTAAAAGTTTCCTCAATGGTTCCTTCTTCTTAGGAAAAAGAATACTATTTCCATGTCAACGAAACTAGAAACATTTTCACCTGTGCTTTTTTGTGTTTTATTGTTTTTTTTCGGCTGTCCGTGACAAATTTCACTAAGTTATTTGTCGTTTGGTACCAAGACCAGGTAAATGGGTCACCAATTTTACAATCTATACAAACGAGAATCAAAATATAATTAAAAACCACAGCTGATACATCACTTTTGAAATATAATTACCCACATCCACAGAGACACATTTGGAAAGCATCAAAGAGTTAATCCCAGATATGAAATCATATTGCCAATTACGTTACAAGACTTTTGAAAATAAGACACTGAAACGAAAACAGATTTTCGCAGGTTAATATTTCCTTTTCCTAGCCCTTCTCGGTTCTTGACTGCAAGTGAAGTAGGCCACACTCCTTGGAAATTAATAAATTTTGCCCCTTCGCGTCACATGACTGAGTCAAGGGCTGTCTCGTTCATATTATACTGCTGTCAAATTGTTTAGTGGCACATTTTCTGCAACTCAGCGCGAGAATAATGTCATTTTCGTTGTTGGAGGTCATTAAATTTATGGCTTTTACAGAGTTTCTTAATTGCATCTTAAATTGCTATAATTTTAATTTCGAACTCAGTACAACATATGCGCGTGCACACATACACACACGTGTGTGTGTGTACGTATATATATATATATATATATATATATATATATATATATATATATATATATATATATATATATATATATATATATATATATATATATAAACATATATATATATTATATATATATATATAAACATATAATATATATATATATAAATATATAATATATATATATATAAACATATAATATATATATATATATATATATATATATATATATATATATATATATATATATATATATATATATATATATATATAGTTAGTTAGATAGATAGATAGATAGATAGATAGATAACTAGATAGATATGTCTGTGTGTATGTATATATGTTTGTATGTATATAATTTTCCTGGGTATGTATTAAGGTTTCACAGAATCAATTTCTATAGAACAATTAAACAAATCCCGTGGGATCTTCATAATTCCTTTCCAATTTACATAAAGAGACTTCATAATGCATCATGGATTTATGTTGTTTATCTTGAAACAGATTGAAATTACGAAATATATTCGAGCACGCCTCTTCTCTCTCTCTCTCTCTCTCTCTCTCTCTCTCTCTCTCTCTCTCTCTCTCTCTCTCTCTCTTTCATGTTCCCCTCTTTTTCTCTAGGTTTGCCACTGAAAACAGACATGGGGCTTGAGAATTACTAGCCTTTTTTATTTCGTAGTCCTTGGAATTACTAGCCTTTTTTTATTTCATAGTCCTTGGAATTACTAGCCTTTTTTATTTCGTAGTCCTTGGAATTACTAGCCTTTTTTATTTCATAGTCCTTGGAATTACTAGCCTTTTTTATTTCGTAGTTCTTGGAATTACTAGCCTTTTTTATTTCGTAGTTCTTGGAATTACTAGCTTTTTTATTTCGTAATCCTTGGAATTACTAGCCTTTTTTATTTCGTAATCCTTGGAATTACTAGCCTTTTTTTTATTTCGTAGTCATTGGAATTACTGGCCTTTTTTTATTTCATAGTCCTTGGAATTACTAGCCTTTTTTATTTCGTAGTCCTTGGAATTACTAGCTTTTTTTTTATTTCATAGTCCTTGGAATTACTAGCCTTTTTTTATGTCATAGTCCTTGGAATTACTAGCCTTTTTTTTATTTCACAGTCCTTGGAATTACTAGCCTTTTCTATTTCTTGGTCCTTGGCATATCTGACCGACAGTAAGACTAACATATTCTACACCAGTGTAACTTCTCTTCTGAAAATACTTCAGATAATAGTCGCCATTTCACAATACTACGTAGCATTTTGTTTGTAAAGGAAAAGTGAGGAATACATAATATTTTAATGGAAACAGGAATGCATGAAGCTTATAATGATTTTTTCCGACATTATTATTACAGAATACTTCATTATCCTTCATCGTTATGCAACAATCTTTTGCGTAAGCATCAACGACAAATGAATTTCTGCTTACAATTGTTTATAACATCTATTATTTGTTCATTTTACATAAACTCCTTAAGATATCTGTGTTTTTAATAGGGCTGTTGATTCCGGTCTATATGCTAGCCAACACTTTTAGAACCATCTCAGTTAATCTATTGACAGCATAAATCTTACAGACTTACAAAACCTATCTGACTAAATAACAATTTATAATAACATTTGTGATCTTCGTATTTTATCATTTCCTGTAAGTGAACAATCAAGATCCTAAAAATAACTTTCATATTGTATCACAATTTGTGCTGGAAAGGCACTATTCGCTCCATGACGAAAGGAATATATCTTTGCCGCCCTAAATATTATCTTGTCAATATTAAGGCCACTATAAAAAAAAGGGGGCAAATGAATAGAGTTGAATGAATTTCCAGTGAACATATTTCTAAAATGGAGAGTCGAGAAATGAAGTCTCATCAGCGAAAATTTGATTTCGTCGCGCTGCATAATTCATAATTTCCTCTTTTTTTGCAATGAATGACGCATTCATTAAAACTTTAAATTGCAAAAAAAAAAATTTCATACTGTGAGAATGATGATTAGCTAAATTTAATGACAGCGAACTTCAGTCCTGCACCAAAATGGCAAAAGATATTTGTGTGGGATATCTTTGAAGAACTATTTATTTCAGTTAGATAGGAGGTATTTTCCATGAGGTTTTTCACTTTCATTATCATTTTAACATGTGGTTTTTCTAATCGAAATATAAAATCTAGGTCACATGGCATATCGAAATAGGTGACATGGAATGTAACTATGAGGCTCATATGATGTGACTTGGTTTTTTTTTTTTTTTTTTTTAGTGAAAAGCCTCAGTGAACCAGTTTCTATTCCACAATTAATTGCAAAACTTCACCACCACCTTTTATTGTAAATAAATCATTACAAGAACGTCTATTGAATGGTAATATCATAGGAATCGACTGAAATTTACCTTGTCAATCTTGTAATTGAAAATTTTACCTTTTCTCACTGCTAAACCTTTGTACACTTTCCACTGATCTGCAAATCATTCAGAATAAAGGAAATCACTTTGTAAACAGAAAATGAGAGCTTATCGAATAATAAATTAGAAGTGTTCGGATATAAAGCCACACACCTTTCCTATTCTATATTTTGTATGAGAATACGACAGTGGGAATAACATTTTAAATTTATCTTTGCATAGTTTCCTTCAGAAACGATCCATATTTATCGATTTTTACCTTGCCCTTTGCCGCGAAAGTGTAGAAAAGTTAAAGAAAATGCCCACCATGACACTAGCTACCCTTAGAAATTGTAATGTCTTTCGTGATGTGAGCTGTCGTCTCTCTCTCTCTCTCTCTCTCTCTCTCTCTCTCTCTCTCTCTCTCTCATACGGAAGTTACATACTCACGTTCTTCACGTTCTTGTTCTCCCTTCTCTCTCTTTCTTCTCTTATACATTCTGGATTAGGAATCGACGCTACAGAGTAAGGAGTTAACCAGGAGCGTGCCAACTGAGACGCTGACACGACTTCATTAATATGCAAGGAATTCTGAGACCAATACCCTCCCTTTTAATATGATGAATAAGTAGTACTCCCACGAACACAGAGCTATTGATCCCCTGCTAAAGGAACACATTTTATTCACACAAACGGACGCGAGCTCTATCCATTTTAGTTAAAAACTGTACATTTATTTACACTTCCTGTTTAAATTCTGACTGCAATTTTGATCTCCAGTGGTTAAATGCACGTGCGCGAGTTTGTTTGTGCAAGACAGACAGATATTACCCCAGGTTGCGGGAAACTCAGATGCTGGGTGCAATCTTCGCAAGATAGTTCATGCGTGCATTTGCTGCAAACAATGGTGAAAATGGAATTGCCACAGTTCTCATTTCAATGCAGCCCCAGAAGGTTTGGATATACAAGGTCTGACTTCGGAAGTGTTTACGCAAAGGCTAGAATTAGGGAGCGAATGGATGGGAACGCTAACAACCACGCATGAGCTTCTCTTTGAGTCTGAATTATGTGGAAATAGTCACGTATGCAGTTTTTAATACATGCCACGTGGATTCATACACAGATATTCACATATACGATGGTAAATGCATACTTTAACATACACATACGTGAGATAGATAGATAGATTATCTTAGATAGATAGATAGATAGAAAGAAAGAAGATAGATAGATAGATAGATAGATAGACAGCTAAACAGACAGATAGATAGATAAATAGATAGATAGATAGATAGATAAACAGACAGATAGACAGATAGATAGATAGATAAACAGACAGATAGATAGATAGATAGGTAGTTAGATAGATAGATAGATAGATAGATAGATAGATAGACAGACAGACAGACATACAGATAGATAGATAGATAGATAAACAGACAGACAGATAGATAGATAGATAAAGTAAACCTCCACTAACTTCAGTTCCTACGAACATCAATTTCTATCCAAAGAGTTACTCATTTGCGGGCGGGGGATGGGTGGGGGGGAGTTGTTGAATCAAGCACTATACGGGTTTGCATAGATTCATCCAAATTCATCCATTAATTTTCGACATATCTTCCTAAAGAAAGCAAGCAGACAAACAGGCGAGAACGAAAGCATTATTCTCGCCTACTTTGTTAGTGAAGGTAATGAAAAAAAAAAAAAACAACAGTAACTAGAATAATTACAATATCAAAAAATATTATTAGCGACTACAGAAACAAGATAAAGGAAAATCATATCAGGAACCCGAAAAGTAATACAAAATTTATTATTATTATATTATTATTATTTTCCATAAGTTGCTTCAATTGGTAATAAAGACCTGAAATATTACTGGGACTAGTAACGTACAAACTAAATTTCAGCATTTTTAAATCTCAAGGTAAACATGAATAATATTCGAACAACTGCCAGGAATATCACGGCAAAACGTGGCGCTTTTAAGAATTGAGAATAGATATTTATTTTTCTATATAATTTCAAGGTTTTATTTGAAAACAGTATCTGACTGTTTTATTAAAGAAAATAACAATGAAAAGATAAATAAAAATGATAAAATACACTGGCTGCAGCAATCCTTTGCTTATTCTTTACGATCATCATCTTCCCCTGTTTGCTTTGAATTTATGAATTTGTAACACTGGAAATATCTCCATAAAAAATAACTTGTATTTCTGCATCATGAATATACACTCACGACTGCAAAGACGAACAAAAGTCAAAACAATTTTGAATGGAGGTGAGGGAGAAGCCGGCGAAATACATCCAAGCCTTTCCGACACCTTTCCGTCTCCTGGAGAGTTCCATTCAAGTGTGTTGATACCAATATCACAAGTGCCCTCTCTCTTACCCGGGGCATGCACGTCTTTTCCATCCGTCACTGGCAAAGGATTTCTCTCGACGCATTTTGCAGAGAAGTGTGAAGGGCACAGATAGCTCAGGGTGACGGTGCATTTCTAAGGTTAAAAATGCTTTGTACGTCAAAATGCATTGTATGTGTACGTGTGTGTTAATTCGTATTTCAGTTTTTGTTTTACTTTTGTATTGGCTTAGCTCTCAATATGTTAAAATTCTAAAATGAGAGAATGCTATTTTTTTTTTTTTTTTTTTTTTTTTGCTTGAGGGTATCCCTTACATTGCTTGGAACAGTATTTCATAAATGCCTCAACGAAATGAAACAACACAGGGCGGAAGATACAAACATGGAAAACCATATGAATTCGTGCTTTCTTGATAAAAAAAGACAAGAGTGGCTAATAACATGAGACAGGAATAATGAGTACTTCGCAACAAACGCCTCATGACGTTCATCACTAAATCCTAAGAGTCATTTACGACCCTTTAAAAACACTTCTTAGGTAGCCAGTTTTGACATAAAGCTAATGGAGTTGCCAAACTCAATGCTTTCCGAGGTGAAAGGGAAAACTGCTAGAACAAAGGAAGAGAACAGAACAAACAAATAAGAGCCTCTATAACATATCATACGCCAGTCGTTGTGACGCAAAGCGAACGGCAGTCGTTGTGACGCAAAGCGAACGGCAGTCGTTGTGACGCAAAGCGAACGGAGTCGCCAAACGCAATGCTTTCCGAGGTGAAAGGGAAAACTGCTACAAGAAAAGACGACAACAGAACAAACAAAAAGATGTACTAACCACTCCTCCTCCTCCCATTTCTAAAGCATTGTGGCAACTCCTCCTCCACTCCCTCTACTCCGGCACTACGCGCAGACAGGTGTTGTGGCGAAGCGTGACTTGTATCTGGAATTATACACCGAACGAAACTTCGTCTGCCTTCCTCTCTTTATTGCAAACTTCCTTCATGGAGTTTTACACAAATAAAAAGAGAGTATAAAAGAGTAAAACCGGTTACGAACGCTTCAATAAACTCAGATTCCAGTTTTGCGAATATGCAGAACGATTCCATTTTTACCAAACAAGGGCTTATGTGTGTGTGTGAGTGCGAGTGCGAGTGTGTGTATGTGTATATATATATATATATATATATATATATATATATATATATATATATATATATATATATATATATATATGTATATGTATACATATACAAAATTCATACTCACGCACTTACATACACACATAATATTGTATATATATATATATATATATATATATATATATATATATATATATATATATATATATATATATATATATATATATGTATATATATATATATATATATATATATATATATATATATATATATATATATATATATATATATATATATATATATATACGCATACACACTTGTTTGTGCGTGTATGCACAAGCGCACGCATGGATATCTGCGCCTACTTGTGCGTAAAACCACAGTTTACTTAAACTGATGGTTGGCCACATTCACGCAAAAAACAAATCACTTAATCATCTTTTCTTATCTTAGTCTTCACCCAAGTCAGTCTCGATCTGCCAACACCTCTGGTGTCTATACACAAGCATTCAATTCATTCTAGCTTTTCCCCAAACTGCCAAATATCCAGTTATTTGAGATTTCCATAATGCACAAATAAAAAAAAAAACGCCAGTTATCACACGGCCCCCGAATGAAAAGGAACTGGGATAAACGGAAACACGGTCAAATACAGAAATGAGATAGATTCCTAGACAAAGGGAATAAAGAGAACTCTATCTATCGATGTCTTGTATCTGGAAGCACGCTATCATTTAGTGTCAGTCAGGCACACGTCTTCCTGGAAGGGGTGGATGGGCTAGGGCGATGTATTATCATTACGTTCCATTACAGGATTATTGCTTGAATGCTCAGGAATCCTCGCAGTGCTCTGGACGTTATCAGAGGGCAAATTCACCCTCCTGAAACAAAGTTCACGCAGGGTGTTAAAACCGTTCCGTCCCTTTTCCGAGAATACGGGGATTTTAGCTTGTAAATTGTTAAATAAAATATCTAAATCATTCACTAAAAGCAAGAAATGATAGTTAACAAAATGCAAGTGATAGTACGCATTACGAATAGGAATTTGTTACCTGTACTCGTTACTACGACATAAAACAAAAGTAACTATACAATGACATTTAATAATTTCCAAACACAGCATTAGTAAGCGATAGCCCCAATAATACCAAGGACCTGTTTGGAAAAATTAAAAAGGCATAATTACTAACAATACCCACCAAATCTATTACACATCTTTCACCGTTTAATCATAAAGTTATTGTGATTTTTGGAGGATCAAATACTTCTGTTTTCGAGTTCTTATTGAAATCTGAGTGAGTGAGACAGACACAAAGAAAGGAAGAATGTTGGAGGTGAATTGTTAGGTAAAGTGTATATAAAAAGCTAAATGAATTATATAGATTTCATTATGTTACCCGTGGTATTATTGCTTATAAATGACACTGAATCTTATCACTGTTCTAACTCGTTTGAAAAGGCGTTTCGTAATTATGTTAATGGGGAGTCTTTGACAACCGTGTCTGTAACTGATAGTTATTAGTTAATGAATGAAAATGATCAACAGAAAATCCTCATATTTCGTGTTATTCCCAATGAGGGCTTCTGTCAAATATTCATCTGAATTCACGTAACATCAAAATATACACAGAAGTATAACAGTACTAAAAATATCAGGAAGATTAGCGAACCACCCAGAGAATGGGAGCCAACCGAAAACGGACCAAATAATCTGTCGAACCGCTCAAAGAGAACCACCACACTGGTTGATTGCAGACATGACGAACAACCGAACGCCGTCTTTTCTTTTGATCTGTGGCATCAGTCATTCGAAGTCTGGGCACGTCTTCCTCTTCCCCGGCTAATATTGACTCTCTCTCTTTCGCCTCTCTAGACTTGCACCCCCGTTCGTTCGTCCCCTCTTGTCACTCTCTCGGTGTAGCTCTCTCTCTCTCTCTCTCTCTCTCTCTCTCTTGCACCCCTCGTTCGTTCGTCCCCCTTTTGTCACTCACAAATACCAGTGTAGCGACGATGAGCCTCTCTCTCTCTCTCTCTCTCTCTCTCTCTCTCTCTCTCTCTCTCTCTCTCTCTCTCTCTCTCGTCTCGTTCGTCCACTTCTGTCACTCAAATATCAGTTAGCGGCGATGAGTCTCTCTCTCTCCGTTCGTTCGTCTCCTCTCCTCTCTCAATGTCCCGTTCTGTCGTCCCCTTCTATCACTCACAAATATGTGGCGACGATGAGTCTCTCTCTCTCTCTCTCTCTTGCACGTCCCGTTCGTTCGTCCACTTCTGTCACTCCCAATATCAGTGTAGCAACAATCTCTCTCTCTCTCTCTCTCTCTCTCTCTCTCTCTCTCTCTCTCTTGCTTGTCCCGATCGTTCGTCCCCTTCTGCCACTCACAAATATCAGTGTACCGACGTCGAGAGTCTCTCTCTCTCTCTCTCTCTCTCTCTCTCTCTCTTGCACGTCCCGTTCGTTCGTCCACTTCTGTCACTCACAAATATCAGTGTAGCGGCGATAAGTCTCTCTCTCTCTCTCTCTCTCTCTCTCTCTCTCTCTCTCTCTCTCTCTCTCTCTTGCATGTCCCGTACGTTCGTCCATTTCTCTCTCTCTCTCTCTCACAAATATAACTGTAAAGACAAATATGCAGCCACTCACAAATATCAGTGTACCGACGTCGAGAGTCTCTCTCTCTCTCTCTCTCTCTTGCACGTCCCGTTCGTTCGTCCACTTCTGTCACTCACAAATAACAGTGTAGCGGCGATAAGTATCTCTCTCTCTCTCTCTCTCTCTCTCTCTCTCTCTCTCTCTCTCTCTTTCATGTCCCATGTTCGTTCGTTCGTCCCCTTCTGTCTCTAACAAATATAACAGTAAAGAACGACGAGTATATCTCTCTCTCTCTCTCTCTCTCTCTCTCTCTCTCTTGCATGTCCCGTTCGTTCGTCCCCTTCTGTCTCTAACAAATATCAGTTTAGCGACGACGATTCTCTCTCTCTCTCTCTCTCTCTCTCTCTCTCTCTCTCTCTCTCGTCGCATGCAAACATACATATTTATATCTTCCCCCCCTCTTCAAGTTTTTACAGAACTCAAGATTCTTTTGCACCGGACGAAGGCAACAAATTCAGTTAGACTATTGCTAGTCAGTGTTAAAAAAGATCTTGATCTTTGTTTACCAGTCAGTCTGTAGAGCAATGAAAACACAAGAAGATATACTGTAATTATATTACAGTAGAACACATTTTCATAACACGACCCAAATTTCAAGGCTTCGTATTTTCTACATTCTTTTTTATCAAATGTGGATGTAGTTTAACATGGTTGATTTGGAAATTTTTCATCATTTCTACATTAAAGAAATAATTTTGTTCAAGTTCACATTCTTATGCTTTCGAAAATTTGGGAAAGTACAAAAGTAATATCCTAAAACTGGCGGTGATAGGTAATGTTATCAAGAAAAACAGTGGCTAGCTTTACTAAGTGGTAAGTGAAAAGACTTAATAAATATACAACAATATCTTGGTATATAGCCTATGGACAATAAAAAAGAGCAATATTAAGATGCTTCTGACCATTCCCTATTTATTCAAGAAATATTAAATAAAAGTTCGTTCCTGTAAGTCACTGACGGCAAGTAACATAGTCAAAAGGAAATATCTGTATTAATCTATGCTAATAAAATAGTTTCTCAATTTCCTTTTTTATCTTTACAGTGAGGCACGTCCGATTTGCAAATGATAATTTAAATTTAATAATCATTAAGAGAAAATCATAATGAAAAAATTCCAGTAATCCCAATCTGCAGTGTATGAAAAAAAAAGGCAGATAATTATGCTTGCAGATTCATTTTTATGCAATAAACTATAATAATTTAACTTTATTTCAGAGATAAAATCCCTTACCTCACGGAGAAAATATGCAATAGATCCTTTAGATTCTAGAACAAAAGCATTTTTGAAGGAGATATTGTAACGAATCTTAAGAAGAAGAAGAAGAAGAAGAAGAAGAAGAAGAAGAAGAAGAAGAAGAAGAAGAAGAAGAAGAAGAAGAAGAAGAAGAAGCAACATCGACGTCTTTTATTATGCATTTTGCTGAAACTGGTTAAGATACTATATTTGCTCAGATACTATATTTGTTCGTATTTAAACCCGCCTGATCTTTTTGTAATCATAGTATATTTTCCGCTTCCATAACTCGTTTTCTTACAGTAATAAGAAACATTCTAATTTCCAGTTTTCTTGACTTACTTGTAGAACATGCCAGCTATAAAAGAAAGTTTAATTTTCAAAGTTTCGTTTTCAAATCTACGGTAATCCTTGGCCGCCATTACATTCCTTACCGATCAGGACATTCTTTTCTTTAATTACCCGCATCACTGTCAGTTTTCCCACCGAGTCTAAATCTCTCTGAGGTCATGAAAAGCCGTGAAAGGTGCAAAAGTTTACAAGTTACTGGAAAACCGTCTGAATTACATAACGGCTGGAGGCGTAACCTCCTTATATAACTTTAATAATTACGCATATGGTATATTTTCAGTAAATATAGTATCCACTAGGCTAGGCCATATAAACCCCATATTGGATTAGATTAGGGTTACTTCATTATTTGCAAACTTTAACTTTAAATACCACAGCAGGTGGTGTAGTGTACTGAATACTTAAATAACTCTTGCTGTTTATGTTAGAGAAGTTTTAGCTTAATCACAGTAGTCTGCCACTTTGAGAGAGAGAGAGAGAGAGAGAGAGAGAGAGAGAGAGAGAGAGAGAGAGAGAGAGAGAGAGAGAGAGAGGAGGTTACTGTGACGTAACAAACCAACATCACAACTGCTATGATCACACCCAGAGAGAGAGAGAGAGAGAGAGAGAGAGAGAGAGAGAGAGAGAGAGAAGTGTCAATGTAACAAAAAGACATCACAGCAACGATGATCAAAGGCAAAATCGACCTTTAAAACTGACACATGCAAAAATTCTAATAAAACTGTCTTCTCATGGAATGGTTTATTAACTAAATATTTAAATGAAATCCAAGTGAATTATGACAATTACATATTTCATGTTGGCTTTCGCAATCACTTGCTCCAGTTATCTTACTGTCTTGGAATTAATGTCTTGTGAATAACAGAAATGATAAAATTTTGTTGTGTCATTTTTCAATTCAGCTGAGTTTGGACGCAAACTAACAGTATTTAGATGAAATACTATTGAGAGGTAAATATCTTCTTAGGGTGTTTCAATTGAGAAGTAAATATCTTCTTAGGGTGTTTTGAGAAGCAAATATCTTCTTAGGGTGTTTCAAATGAGAAGTAAATATCTTCTTAGAGTGTTTCAACTGAGAAGCAAATATCTTCTTAGGGTGTTTCAATTGAAAGGTAAATATCTTCTTAGGGTGTTTCAATTGAGAAGTAAATATCTTCTTAGGTTGTTTCAACTGAGAAGTAAGTATCTTCTTAGAGTGTTTCAACTGAGAAGTAAATATCTTCTTAGAGTGTTTCAACTGAGAAGTAAATATCTTCTTAGGGTGTTTCAATTGAGAAGTAAATATCTTCTTAGAGTGTTTTAACTGAGAAGTAAATATCTTCTTAGGGTGTTTCAATTGAGAAGTAAATATCTTCTTAGAGTGTTTCAACTGAGAAGCAAATATCTTCTTAGGGTGTTTCAATTGAAAGGTAAATATCTTCTTAGGGTGTTTCAATTGAGAAGTAAATATCTTCTTAGGTTGTTTCAACTGAGAAGTAAGTATCTTCTTAGAGTGTTTCAACTGAGAAGTAAATATCTTCTTAGAGTGTTTCAACTGAGAAGTAAATATCTTTTAGGGTGTTTCAATTGCGAAGTAAATATCTTCTTAAGTGTTTTAACTGAGAAGCAAATATCTTCTTAGGGTGTTTCAATTGAGAAGTAAATATCTTCTTAGAGTGTTTCAACTGAGAAGCAAATATCTTCTTAGGGTGTTTCAATTTATCTTCTTAGGGTGTTTCAATTGAGAAGTAAATATCTTCTTAGAGTGTTTCAACTGAGAAGTAAATATCTTCTTAGAGTGTTTCAACTGAGAAGTAAATATCTTCTTAGATTGAGAAGTAAATATCTTCTTAGAGTGTTTCAACTGAGAAGCAAATATCTTCTTAGGGTGTTTCAATTGAGAAGTAAATATCTTCTTAGGGTGTTTCAATTGAGAAGTAAATATCTTCTTAGAGTGTTTCAACTGAGAAGTAAATATCTTCTTAGAGTGTTTCAAATATCTTCTTAGAGTGTTTCAACTGAGAAGTAAATATCTTCTTAGAGTGTTTCAATTGAGAAGTAAATATCTTCTTAGGGTGTTTCAACTGAGAAGTAAATATCTTCTTGTTGTTTCAACTGTAAGTAATATCAGAGTGTTTCAACTGAGAAGTTTCTTAGAGTGTTTCAACTGAGAAGTAAATATCTTCTTAGAGTGTTTCAACTGAGAAGTAAATATCTTCTTAGGGTGTTTCAACTGAGAAGTAAATATCTTCTTAGGGTGTTTCAACTGAGAAATAAATATCTTCTTATAGTGTTGCAATTGAGAAGTAAATATCTCCTTAGAGTGTTTCAATTGGGAAGTAAATATCTTCTTAGAGTGTTGCAATTGAGAAGTAAATATCTTCTTAAGGTGTTTCAATTGAGAAGTAAATATCTTCTTAGGGTGTTTCAACTGAGAAGTAAATATCTTCTTAGTGTGTTTTATTGTCAACGAAATAATAATTTTTAAAAATTATTTTCTAGGTTTTTTTATCACAGTTCTCTTTAATGTGATCTTAACAACTTTTACCGAATTCACTCCAAGAATTGTCATGTAACAGGAAGAAGTTAAAAATCAAAACAGAATATAAAATCAGGAGAACTATATCGAAACTACGTGTAATGTTTTTCTACTGAAGAATACTTTCCTTCAGAGTCTTATGGTGAAAACGTCATTATTAAGAAATAATAAATAACAGAAACTACTGTATTAAAAAAAAAATTGAAGATAAAGATTCTGCCACCATCCTGAATCCGAAGGGTTTCATACGAGCAACATCTTCATATAAAAAAAACTCAAAAAAAGTAATTATTTCTCCCAAACTTGTGAGAGAACCCCGTGATTTTCTCCTCTGCATCCGACAGCAAGTTCCAGCGACGAGCGTCGACCGCCCCCAGAAACTTTAATGGCACTGCCGTTTCTTGTCCCGACTTGCGTCAGAAACCCGTGACATTAACATCGGTCTCTCTGTGATGTCCTTGATAGAAAAAGGATAAAAAAAAATCTCCTCAAAATATTCCATCCGGTCCCCGACCCGGTTCCTTCATCCTCAACATGTCGTCTCCTTCGAAGCGAACATTTCTTAAAAAAAAAAAAAAAAAAAAAAAAATAAAAAAAATAAAAAAAAACTACCCAGGACTCGTGAATAATGAATAATGGTTGCAGGAGAGGAAGAAATATTATTTGTGCGTTTTGGGATGAAGCTGCTCTGTGTAGTGTGAAATGCGTCATACAGGGTTCATAATTCAAAACCGCCACTGCTCACCAAACCATTTCGTAACAAAGATAATTTTGCATGCGAATCCATTAGTCTGTGGAAATGAACATTCCTGTTTTTCAGAAACGGCAATTAAGAATTCCAATCGCCGGAATACAGACCAGGAACAGCATTCTGGGAACAAATACAAATTTGGCGATAGAACCAAACTTAAGAAAACACGAAGCAAGTTTATTACGAGAAAGATATCTTTACTTATATTTCATTCTTTACTTACAGTATATTTTATTGAGTTAATTTGCAATTATTAATGATAACTGCCTTATCCTAAGTATAACTGGATGATCTCTCTCTCTCTCTCTCTCTCCTAAGCCACTGAAAAGGTCACTACGAAGTTCCCCTTAAGGCGTACTGAATGCATATATATATATATATATATATATATATATATATATATATATATATATATATATATATATATATATATATATATATATATATATATAAGCAGAATACCACATTTTCCCGTGGTATTCGCTAATATACTGAAGTCACGTGCATCTACTATGATTCTTAAGATATATATATATATATATATATATATATATATATATATATATATATATATATATATATATATATATATATATATATATATATATATATATATATATATATATATATATATATATATATATATATATATATATATAGCGTGTGTGTGTGTCTGAAGCCACAGGTAAAATGAAAAAAACGAAAACGAAATGCCAAACCTTTTAGTTCTGTCTCAACAAAATTTCAAGGCAGGAAGGACTGTGCCTTCAAAATGTGTTGAAACAGCACGAAAGCATTGATACTTCCTTCTTTTATTTTTCCTGCGTCCTCCGATAATTTACTGTCACATGCTATTAAGTGACAGAGAAGCATATATATACATACATACATACACATATATATACACACATATATAAGTGTGTGTGTGTACGTGTTTATGAGTGTGGGAGTGTATAAAGGTCGGGCATTTCCGTCACAGCCCTTTCATTTAGAGAACTACAGCAAAGTTATGTAGGAAAAAAAAAAAAAAAATAAATCTCGAAACTCCGACCTCTGTACCTTTCGGGAGCAAAAGCGCAACAACAATCCTTCCCAGATGATTCATTTCCCCTTTGAAAGCGCAAGGCCCAGTGTCAATAACTCTCTGGCCTGTTCGCTCAGGTTATGAAACGCACGAATGAAATCGTCATGTTAATCCCTCTCAAAATGAGACGCACTCGGCCCTTTATCGTCTTTTCCGACAGAGATAGATGAGCCAATGTTTACTGCAGCGAGTCGTATTCCGTGAAATTCTGGCAGGCTCCTCCTCCTCCTCCTCCTCCTCCTCCTCCTCCTCCTCCTCCTCCTCCTCGCAGTCCCGGACGGAATTAATCTGACAGGAAACAGCACATGCTGGAAATACATGTTTTATTATGGGGGAGCTCTTGCTGGCTTGCTTGGTGAAAAGATAAATTCAAGATTATTTTACCGCCTAGTTCAGATAATATTAAACTTTGGTGTAAATGGTTTTTAATACGATAGAGATACTCCATCGTATTTATTCGTACTCCATCGCTTCTTCAAATTTTTTTGTTTATCTGAAAAACATACACCGTTCTGTTTAAAATCAGTGAAGGCAAAGGCAATGAATAAAGTCGTGCTTTTGTTAGAACAAGAATGAAGAGGAGAAAACCAGTGAATAAAAACGAAACAGACTGTACCGATGCTAATTATTTTCACCTTATAAAATTATTTGCATAATCATGAAAAAGGGAAATGAACTAAAATATAGAAAGTGCAGCGATCTCACCATGCATTACCACGATGAAAAGATTGAATTGACACAGAAGAAAGAAATACACAAGTTAGCTGATATTTATTTTGCCTATGGAAGAAGTTATAAAAAAAAATCTTCAGTTCAGAACACTAGGAAACGATGCCTCGCTTGTCTAAGGTAAGAGATCGCGTGAGTGGAGAATGGGACACTGGCATTTAGATTGGTGCAATAGACTTTACGGGTTTTAGAGCCGGAAGGACGAAATTTCTTAAATACTTTTCAAGTGAAAATGATAATCTAGAAGATAAAGCAATAATGCTAATATTTTGAGGATAAATGAAAGTAAGATGAGGATAGGGGAGATGTCATGCATATTTAAAGAAATATTAAATATTACCTCATTTACTCAAGTGTGTGTGTGTGTGTGTGTGTGTGTGGCGGCAGCACGTGCTAATCAGAATTAGCTAATACATATCTTTATTTGTATATATGAATATACTTCTGCATGACAGAGGTATATTCTTATATACTTTAGTCTTTTGAGAGAGAGAGAGAGAGAGAGAGAGAGAGAGAGGTTATAGACTAGTGTCCTCTCGTGGGCATACCACGCTTTTCATTTTTCCAAACGACCCCATAAAGGCGATGAAAGGAAGTCCCATCCAGGAGAACCATAAAATAGAGCGGTTTAGTTACTACTTGGCTTAGGTCTACGGCCTATGTAATATGGCGGAAAAATATCCAGAATTATGAAGATGGTCTGTGGGATGTTTTAATGGCCAGTTTCGGACGCGTAAGAATTTTCTGAGTGGATGAATTTTCCAGCATAAATATTCAATTTGGATGTGACTTATTCTGATGCAGCATATATTACATGAATCATTTCGATTTATTAAAGGGCATATTGCGGCAACGTGCATTTACCCTAATATTATATTTTTCCCACTTCATCGAATATAATGCTTTGTACCGTATAACAAAATTCAAGTGCGTTACGGTAATGCCTAAATGTCTGATAGCACTGCATTATGAAAGCAGAGATTGAGATCTCTTCCTTGAAATTAATTTAATCTCCTGTGTTTTTCTAAAAACGAAAATTTCACTTATTAAGATTTTTTAGTTCCAACAAATATATAAAAAGTATCTCAAACTCATTTCTCTCATTTCTCGCTTATTTATTGCCATAAAACAATTTTCCTGACATTTCAACTATTTGCTTACAATTTTATCTATTGATTCATTAATTTGCTAATATTTTTTTTTCTTTTTTAATAAGTGATTTCTTTCTGTATTTCCTAAATCCTTCTGTTACTTCTTTCTACTGAACACCACATTCTTTGGAAACTTGAATTTCAGGTGAATGGCCCCTACGGGCTTGTTTCATATGAATAGAGTTCATCTGCTGAATAATAATAATAATAATAATAATAATAATAATAATAATAATAATAATAATAATAATAATAATAATAATACCATGATTCAAAATTCAGTTTCCCTAATGGTTGGGGAATCAGTGTGATACCCAAATTTCTCCAGACTGTATCTTCACCAATCCGGAGACCACCATGAGATACCTTCGTCTGTCTTAAAGAGATAAAAATTAAAACTCTATATATACATATACATCATCCATGTGGTTTTGAATGCCGAGGTATCTATTTCTTTCTCACTGAATCTAAATACCACCACACTCCATCTGATCGAAGCTAAAAGATCTCACGTCTGTCAGGCTCCTCTAATATTCTCTGGCGTTATCTAACGCGCAAAAAGATTATTTTCTCTCAAGTTCCCAACTGAAAGCAATTGCTGAGAGTCATTACTTCACTTAAGCGACTCGCAACTCGGCGCATATTCTCGAGAGACATTGCTTCCTTGAAGGGCTTGCAACACGGACTTCAAGATTACAGCTGCGCTTAATGAAAACCGTAACCCTTCTGAGAAAGTAAACGCTAAGAGAATGTGAATATTCATGAGCCATCTGAAAGTGAATAACACACTCCATCGAATACCATTAGTTGGGCTGGGCGGGTATATTTTTGGAAGTCGAACGTCAGTGCCAAAATGATGCGTGAAAGAAATGATGACGTGATTGGAGAAACAAATCCATAGTTATGTATGGGTGCAAATTTATTTTAAAATAATTCTATAGAGAGAGTTTTGGTCGAATCTGATCGATTCCCCTTTTCAACTGGAAGGGGGAATCGAACAGATTCCCGAAAGCTCTCTGTTTAGCTTTATTTTTAAATATATTTGTACCCATGCATAACTGTGGATTTGTTTCTCCATTTCAATATTCCTGCTTCTATGGGTATTTTTTAATGATGTGATTATTTATCACTAGGAAAATTGCCAAACATTTAACCAAACCTACTTATTTCATCCATCTATTCTTACAGCTGAATAATAATCTATGAAAATTCCAAAAACAACATTCGTCATGAAATCAATCTTCTGTCCTGATTATAATTCTGTCTAACCTTGTTGATATATCGCTACAACATAATCCTTCGCATGGACTAAATCCCCCACGCATCTGGACACGCATTCAGGATTATATTAATCCATTTCGAGTCGTGCTACGACGAGTAAAATAACAGAAATCTGTCACTAACTTGGAAAAGACAAACTCTGACTCTAGATTCTCATTACAAGACTGCATCGTTTTATCGGCTTTAAATCACCACGTACATTGTGAGGGTAAACCAGCAATCTAATTTAGCCCCTGCTAGGATATCCAATTAACCCTTGTGTACATTCAATTAACAATATCGTCCCAAACACCAAGGTTTCTCAAATTACCTAAATATTTCATTCGGCGAAATTTCTGTATTACGAAACGCAATCTTAACTTGCCGGAACAAGGAGGGAGTCGCCCTGTCTATTTTTAAAGAGGTGTTTGTTTATGGTTTTGTTAGAACGACTCCGTAATTTAGGCCGTGTCTCTACGGCCTACTTCATTATGCAAGAGAGACGGTTAGATGCTGAACATCGAGAGATAGCATGTGAGGGAGTTAAAAGTTTGACCTACGTTCAGAACACTTCAAGAATTTCTAGTCATTCATATTGCAATCACCTTACCTTATACCGAATGATATCCAATAATCTCTCAGGCAGTTTTCTATTCCTCTTTCATGGAAGGAAGCATGCACTTGTACATAAATCCTCTTTGTGGAGGTGCCATTGAAACTTCACAGCTCGGTATACCGAATCCTATTAAAGAGGTAAATGAATTCTAACTCCTGATTTCCTCACTAACATCCGGGATGGGTTTCCCTAATTCTTATAATACATAAACTAACGTCAGTGATCACTGTGTCCCTTCTCCGGTAAACAAATCGAGCTAAGTCTGTCTACACTTTCATATGTCTCTTAAAGTTAGATGAGATTTTAGCAGCAACTTGGGCCTTGTATTGGCCAAAAAAATTTTTTTTTTATCATATAATTCCACACAAACGCATATCATTCACACACACACAAACACTTATACATATGAGTATGTTTTAAATAGGTTCCACTTCAAACGAGAGGGAATTTCTTGTATTTTAAAACCATATTAGTAGTATTTTGGTGGAGAAAGAAATCAATTAACTTCAGGTTCCTAGACAATCTTCACTAATGAGGTTGTCATCTCACAACCTACGAAAATGAGAGAAAATAACTTAAAAAAGAATAAAGTTGTCTTAACGATACTGAAATGAAATTAAGTACGAAAAACACAAAACAAATTAACTTTGTTTTTAACGGTACTTCAAAGAAAATAAGAAAAAAAACTTAGTCTTGAACAATACTCTACTGCAAAGAAATTAAAAAAAAAAAAAAATAACCCACAGCTAGAAAACTTGGATCGTTTCGGGAACGAATTTCAGTAAAAAGATCAGTTTACCAGTACTTCCCCAACCGCCCCCCCCCGCCACCCGCCCACGCAGTTTTAGTTTTTGCGCAGCAGTTCACGCAAATTGAATTCCTGGACGTTAAAATTTTTCAGTGCCTGCCAAACGCAGTTAACCGAGTTTGCGTTGACAGAAATTTTAATTTCCACGCCGTGGAGAAAATATACCACGTTGCCAATTCCCGGAGTTGCTGGGTTCCTGGGAACTCAAGTCTCCATCTCAGACAAGAATGAAGAAGATGAAGGCTGATGCACATTCACTTAGAAGCAGCATAATGAATTACTGCTGTGGTAAGGAATTTCCGTGCGGGGACACTGCATGAATGTTTCTGTGGTTGCAACGGTTCAGCTAGTACCTTCCGAAACTGTTTTCACCTTTATTATTATTATTATTATTATTATTATTATTATTATTATTATTATTATTATTATTATTACTAAACTGATTATTATCAATAAAATTATTATTATTATTATTATTATTATTATTATTATTATTATTTTTATTATTATTATTATTATTGAAGAAGCAACTCCATTATGTATATGTTCATATATTTAAAGATAATGAGTAGAGATAGCTTTGAGAACTTGTTCGGTTCCCCTTTTGAGACTGAAAAGGGAACCGAACAAGTTCCCTGAAACAATCTATACTGATTTATCTTTAAATATATGTACACATACATAATTGTGGCTTTGCTTCTTCGTTTTAAGACTCGTGCTGCTAAGAGTATGTTTTTATTATTATTATTATTATTATTATTATTATTATTATTATTATTATTATTATTATTATTCCCTTTTTAAATTTCTCTGGATTCAGATTTGGGCAGTCATCCCGCACCTCACCAACCATCCACACACATGTACACATCCACCCCATTCCCTTTCAATAAAAAAACAAAAACAAAAAACTTCCCAGTCAAACAAGGCGCATTTCCAAATCTTTTATATCTCGAGTTGAGTTCTACTGAATTCAAATCAGAGATTTTCATCGCTGGAACAGTTCAATAGTAGAGAATATCTTGGGAACTCCTCCGAAAACTTGAAAACTAGGGGCTTATCCTGCGACAAACTGGCCCCAAAAACATTAATTATATATAGAAAATCATATTTTTTCGACAAATCTAATTTTTCAGGATTCTTCATCACCTAAATATGTTTGTGTGTATTTCTGAATTCTTTTCGAACGACGCAAATTTACTATGTACATCCCGGTATGACCTAGAAAATAAATCGATTAAATTCATATTAATAACTTTCAAACTTCTTCTGTATAAGCTAATAATTTTTGTTAACTTCTCTTGCACAGGTAATGGATGTCCATTATCTTGACAGGCGCAGTTTCAGGTCATTTTACATTGATGAACCTTCAAACGAAATCAGACGAGAACTTTCGCCTACGTAAAACAAACCCTCCCCCAACGCTACCCGCCCCCTCCCCAAAAAAAAAAAAAGAAAATTCACGAGCCATCACCGCCAGAATATTTGAGCATATCACTTGTAATTACTGAAGCAAATTCTCCCATCGGATCCTAATTACTTATTAGGGTATCGATAATGACCCAATTAAGGTGCTAATGGTTTGTTGGCGGACAGTTTGGTTACATTAATGACGAGTATAATTGCTAATCAGTTTAATGATGTCATTCGCGTAATAAAAATATTATGTGACACAGAAACCGAATATATGTATAATGCACATAGGTGTAACGACTGACAATTATCAGATATGTTCTGAAAAGTCTGTACATTTCGATAATGTACTAAAGACGAAAAGTTTAGGCTCTGCGAAGAAGTTTATTTATATTGGCAATGTTTGGGGACATATTTTCCTATGAGACAGACTCTCCTTTGAAGATACAGACACTTTTGATGTGATAAAGAAGTAGGAGACTCCAAAATCAACAGGAATTAGAACGATCCCGTAGAATCAAGAGAAAAAGATGAAGGATTATGTTACCCGAAGTATATTTGACAAATTTTGATATTTCTGATATAGAACTCAGTGATCTCAGACTAAATACAAGCACAAACACTATTTAGGGAATGAAAATGAATATGTGCAGTAATCAGCAAAGCAACGACTAGTTTGCTGCAATAGTGAACCTGGAGTATATGCGAGCAACGCTGCTTCAGTTTTCCTTTTAATTATGCATGTATTTATTTATCTATCTATTTACTTCTTATTTATTTAACTAGGGTCTTTAACTGAACGAAATGCTGAGAAAAGTAAGATTACGAGGATACGTAGAATAAAATTTACTCTGTTAACTTTTGTTGACACTGAAAATGGTCCTGTGAAGAATTCCTCAAAACATCTGTTTACAAGGAAAAACTACCGAAACTAAAGGGAGATATTTGTCATGATAGAATCATAATGGAAAGTGTTTACTTATATAGGGGTTTCTTGCATGCGGATATGATGCGTAAAAAACATATTCGATCTCTTTTTTTAGATCTTTTTTATTTATTTATTTATTTATTTTTTTTTTTTTTTTTTGCGCATAAACACGGTTATGCTCTTACGTACTTAATCCTGCTTGCGAGCTACTGAAAGACGTCGCAATGGCCTAAATACGAGATCTGAATTCTCAGGAATTGACTCATAATGCGTTCTGCCCGTGCCCGAAAATGTTCAGAGCTAGTTTTTATGACTTACATTCCTAATGGGACTGGAGATGAAAAGACAAACTTCTGGGAAAGAAACATCAAGCAAATAATTTCATAAAACTAACCAAAACGAATACTGAAGTTCTCGGGCCTCGTTCCAAAAGCTCGGGAGAAACATGAGTAACTTTGAAGCAAGACAAATTGAAATTTCTCGCTAATCAACGTCGTCAACTTTTCCAACTTCGCGCATTATACGAAACTCAAACGCGAGAGTTTCCCCTAGGATTAATATCAATTCATAACTATTTCATAAAATAAAAATTTTTTTAAGTCATAATGCAGATAGAGATAGGGCAAAAAACGCGATCTATACATAATGTGCTCGCCATCATTCTTAAAGGATTTCCCTAGGATTAATACCAATTCATAGCTATTAATGTCAATTCATAACTATTTCATAAAATAAATTTTTTTTTAAGTCATAATGCAGAGCGAGGTTGAGCAAGAAACGCGATCTATACATAATGTGCTCGCCATCATTCTTAAAGGATTTCCCTAGGATTAATATCAATTCATAGCTATTAATATCAGTTCATAACTATTTCATAAAATAAAAATTTTTTTAAGTCATAAGGCAGAGAGAGAGGTTGGGCAAGAAACGCGATCTATACATAATGTGCTCGCCATCATTCTTAAAGGATTTCCCTAGGATTAATATCAGTTCATAACTATTTCATAAAATAAAAATTTTTTTAAGTCATAAGGCAGAGAGAGAGGTTGGGCAAGGAACGCGATCTATACATAATGTGCTCGCCATCATTCTTGAAGGATGCAAAACTCTCATCATTCTTTTGCATGCAGGCTGTTGAGGTCGTACAAGTTTTTGATTACCTAAAGAGGTGTAAACAGAAGCGTTAGTAGGAAAAGTTTCGAGTAAAGAACTCGTGGAAAATAGCTGGGGCCTCAAGGAAGTCAGTTTTTTTTTTTTTTTATGTCTAAGAAAGTTGGTCCGGAACTTGAGAGACTTCGGATTAATTTTCTTTCTCAACATGAGAGGGGAAATTACACAAGAAAAATGTTGACCTTGATGCTTGTGGTGGAATATAAATTCTGATATTAACTCGGGAAAAATGGCAGCTGCCTTACCCTGTGACAAAATTTTGTTTCCAGGAAGGAAATGCTCCTTGGTAAATAAATATTTATTTTCCGTATTTAAAAATAAGGTTGACGACGTGTAGTAAACATGTGCTTGACTAACCTTATTATTGTGGATAAATGAGACTGACAGGTTATAGAATTAGGAAAAAGCAACTTAACAATATACACTATAGTCTTCATTACAGTACCCACTCCTTCTCACCATCGCCCACAAAAATAAAATGACTTGATACAAATTTATTGAAGTAAATGAGAAAGATTAGAATGTTATTAATACACGAGACTATAACATAAAATGTAAAAGTTAAAAAAAAAAAATAAAACAGGGAGGACAGCAAGTGAGCGAATACTCTTGTGTGAAACATAAAACATAATATCTGTGAATTTGTAAACGATGACAATAATAATATTATAAAATTTAAGATTAAGTGGGGAGCTGATTTTTAAAAGGGTTTAAATCCCTTGCCCAAAACATTTTTGGCTTTACTCAAAAAAAAAAAACATTATCACAAAGAACTTGTACGTAATATTTTGTCTTTAATATCACTCTGAATCTCATAATTTGAGAGCCATATATAATATTCGAGAAACTTTTTATTGCCTTTTCAAGTACATCAGAAACTACTTCAAGACCACAAAACTAATGTTATCATTTTAAGGTTCAGCTTACATTCATCCCCTGAGCAACCACAAAGACATCAATTCTCCCTTGTTTCTTTTATTTTCTGACTGCACGAAACTTTAAAAAGAGACTAAAAAAAAAGCTGCATTAAAAAGATTTCCAAAAGACATTTCCTCGGGAAAGTCTCCTTCCTCTTTTTGATGACCGGTTTACCGCCCCCACCCTCCCCAAAACCCCGCTCCCCGCTCTGGCCTACTTCAGTGGCACCCAATTCCCCAAAGAAAAGGAAAAATGACAAGCGCCTATTTGTTGCCGAGACTGAGCCAATAATGGCCACCAATTTTACAGGCGGTTTCATGACAGTTTCAGGCTGGATTGCCAGTGCATTCGCGAGAATTCATGAAAATTTTACTTATTTTTCTTCAAGATTTACTTCGTAAATATCAATCCCCACCCTCAACTCTTCTCTTCTCTCTCCTCTCTCTCTCTCTCTCTCTCTCTCTCTCTCTCTCTCTCTCTCTCTCTCTCTCTCTCTCTTCGTCTATCCAACTGTCTACCTCCCTTTCTTATTACGATCCATGTGTGATTTATATCCATCAGCAAAAGTGTTGATACATCTTTTGGCGCATTAACATTTCTTGATTTTAATTTGTAGACAGTCCTCTTCAAAAGCAGTTTAGAGTCTTCTTATAAGTTCATTCCAAAGGTCAGACGAAACCTGTTTACATCTTGTTAAGTTTCCTCTCAAATTTCTTCTTGTCTTACTGAAGTTATTATTGCTCGTGCCATTATTTTAGTGCTGCCCGGGTACGAAATGAGGTTAAAATCAATAAACAAAACAAACATGAATAGTTGAAGGCAAGAAAATGATGGATGTATAAAGAGGAAAAGGTTCTGAAACTGAAGTGAATTGATATCAAGAAGGTTAAATATTATATGTGCAATAAACTGGGGAATGGCTTAGGGGCTTCTGGAAACTGTTGGTGATGAGGAAGGATAAGAAATGAATATATGTGACTGCTCTCTTTCCTTACCCATTACCTAACAGGTGATGGTTATTGCTGTACGCAAACACACGCACATACAAACGCACACATCCACAAACAGTGGAACATCTATTTTTTGGTTAGGTTAACAGAGCTTCTCGCTTCGTAGTTAAGAATGCTGATGATGACAATACGAGGTCATGTACATACATACATACATACATACATATATATATACACACACAATATAATTACATATATATATTATATATATATATATATATATATATATATATATATATATATATATATATATATATATATATATATATATATATATATATATATATATATATATATATATATATATATATATATATATATATATATATATATATATATATATATATATATATATATATATATATATATATATATATATATATATATATATATATATATATATATATATATATATATATATATATATATATATATATATATATATATATATATATATATATATATATATATATATATTGTCAACCAACTTCAGAGGAAAAATAAAAAAATCGTAATCAGAATCTATCTCTGATTCATGTGCACAATCGTCGAAAATTATTACCAAATGATGTTTCTCATCCATAATATTAATGAATTTCCAACAACGTTGATATTTTTCCAGTGATTTTTCCATGATTTGACCCGTAACAAATTTCCGTATAAATCACAAACTTTGTGTGGCGTCTCGTTTTTCCAAAATATTAAATTATACATTCATTACAGGTTATATTTGCATTATATGTATTTCTGCCGCCCCCAATAAACGATATTAACTTACATAGGCCCAAATGATTCATTTTCTTCAATAAAAAAAAATAACCTAAATATTCGAATCTATGATTTCGCCCAAAGAAAAGAGATTTATAATGTTGACGATTATATCTCAAATACATTTTCATGATGTCCCCACTGTTCAAAATCTTGTAAATTACCTCCTCCCACCTTATTCAGTAAAATAAAATATATTCTTACTTATTCACTGATACTGAAATTCTTACCTCACAGTTACAGTATAATGAATAACTTATATATTCATTCACCTCAAAAAGTCCGTTTGGAACTGGAGGAGGTGATGAGAGATAAACAAAGGAAAAGACTCAAAATCATAGAAAAAGGTTAAAAAAAATTAATTAAATAATTCATATTCAAACTGATTCTCTACGAGCATCTCTTTATGCAAGCACTACCCTTTTGACTGAAGCATTACGATGGCATGAGCATCTTAATGCTTGGTGGCTACTGGAAAGAAAGA
>NC_089781.1:22227880-22235380 GCF_040412425.1 Macrobrachium rosenbergii
TTGACTCCCCGCACCTGTCATGATTTTAGTTTCAACAAGTAAATATTCGAGTGTCGTCAAAGTGTCACTGCCATTACGATCCTAGTCTGTCGGGGTGCAAGGAGCGGAATCTTTTACTTCTTTTTCCAGATGTCAAATGAGCAGATTCCTCTTACCATTGAGGCCCGTCTCAAACTTATAAAGTAGATTCATAGTTTGGTGAAGCTATCACACAAATTTCCATCTCATCAAAATCCTGTTTCTAAATGCAGTCTTGGATTTTTCTATATTCATATGGAATGATTACTTTCATAAACACTTATTTAATGATTTAAAATGTGTCAAAAATCATTAATCTCCTTCTGTTTAGAGGGCGTCACCATATAAAATTAAAACAAAATGCCTAAAAAATTGTCTAAAACCACAAATACGATAGAAGCGCTAGAGGGTCTTTCATTAAGATGTTAATACACTTTTAAGGATTCTCTTTAAACGGGGGAGGCAATGGAATGTATTTCATCCAAACTGTTGTTAGGTAAAGCAGGAAAATAATTTATACATCATTTATTTTTGCTATATTTAATTCAGGATTTCAGCCGTGTAGCAAACTGATCGTTTGAAACCATACGAGAATTTTATATAACCTGCTCTGGATCACGACGGGTAAGGTAATTTTCAAATATCATTTTCAAATTCTTAAAAACTCCTCCAAAAAAGATCTGACTTACGCTGATCCAAAAATATATGACATACATTGATCCAAAACTATATATTTATTACTATTATGAACCTGCACTGAAATTTCACTTAACATGGAAACACAACAATTTGACTAGTCAACATAATTTAGACTAAAGGCACTTTCGGGAAAATGCAAGATAACTTACAATACAGCACAGTTCTTATTTGCAATGAAAGCTACACTGCTTAAATCCTGTTTATATAAGAAGCTTTTTTTAAGGCATAAAATAAACTTATAACAGACGTTACTGCATTCACGTCTGTTTAACAGAGCTTAAGTTAGACTCGCGCTTTAGTTAGTTTAGGCTCGGTTAAGTCGTTTTATATCAATTGCTCTAATTTTCTATTCATTTACAATAAACTTGCAATTAACGCATGGGCCTTCAAAAAGAAAAATTATATAAATATTATATAAATATATATATATATATATATATATATATATATATATATATATATATATATATATATATACATATGTTATATGTGAAAATATGATAAATATATATACATAGACATACACACACATGTATATATATATACACATATGTGTATATATGTATATATACATGTGTATATATATATATATATATACACACATGTATATATATATATATATATATATATATATATATATATATATATATATATATATATATATATATATATATATATATATATATATATATATATATATATATATATATAAATTTATTATATGCATGAAACAGGGTTAGTTAATTTTAGCCTCTAATATTTATTATCTATATCCCTTTCCGACCCCATATTTCTTTAGCTTCACACACGCAACATTTTATCACTGAACGTCTTCAAAACCTCTACTGTCACCTATAGGAAAGAAGCAACAATGGCAAGATTGCAATTAAAAAACAAAAGACCTAACAACAAAATAACATTTAAATATAAACCTTATATATGATCACATCGAAAACGACCCCCAAAATCGCTCGAACTCGGCGCCAGCTCTCACAAACTTCATGAAATCTCTCTCTCTCTCTCTCTCTCACTCTCTCTCTCTCGCTCTCTCTCTCACTCTCGGGTTTTATCTGCAATGCAAACGCGGCGTCTGGGAAACGCCGGCCACTGATCCCCTGAATCGAATCTCACACAACAGGAATCTCGCAAAGAGGAGTCGGATAAACAAAAAAGGGCGCCGGGGAGAATCCTCGCCTCTTTCGCAGAGGTCATCTGTATGCCAGAGTGGACCATCAGTATGCCTTTGTGTTTCAACTTGTCTGACGCTCAGGGTTAAAACATCAGTCAGCTTTTTCCACGCCCGTGAAGGACGGGTCTCCGGGAGGAGGGATACCTTGGCTGGCATCAGCATTCGGGAATATGTATGTGTGCATGAATGTGTTTGTATGTATCTGTATGTATGTAAGTATTCATATACATCAATTTTCGGACGCCATAAGGATGAATATTAGACTGAAATACAAGCTGTCTCATTAGCTGCAATTGCCTTACCACTCAAGAAAACCTGATACCTCCTGCCGAATATTGATTTCTCTTGTTTTAATGGTGCCTCGATGATGATTTTTGCTAAAATATATGAATACATTTTGATGCCCCTCGAAGATAGAATTGATTTGGTAAACTGAAACTGTAGTAATCCACATCATGTATTTTTCGTTACGACATTTAATAACGAGGGTACCCTTTTAGAATTAATTTGGTAAACCGAAACTGTACTAACCTACATCATGTATTTTTCGTCACGACATTTAATAACGAGGGTACCCTGCCCTTACCCACGGACCATCACTTGCCATAAAGATATTAAATTATGAAGTCTGTTTTGATCACTGATCCTTAGTGTCTAGATTACCCGATGTAAACATACGTGGAATTCGATGGAACCCTGACCTTTCCTGTTTCGAGATCAAGCTCATACGAAAAATTATTCATAATAATAATAATAATAATAATAATAATAATAATAATAATAATAATAATAATAATAATAATAATAATAATAATAATAATAATAGCAACATCAAATCAATAACATTTGCATGTAGGCATTTACGAAGAACTGAATACCTGAAAATATATTCATTATAATTATATCAATAATATATAATAGTATCATCAAATCAATATCAATTTGCATGCAGGCTTTACTGAAGCCCCGAATGCCCCTAAATCCCCCTATAATTTAAGAGGGCTGAGGTGGCTTCCAGGTCATAAACTGATGAGTCTTCATCAATAATCACCAAAAGTTAATCAACTGAATAGGATCATCACATGAACGTATCTTCCAATTTTCGTCTAAGTCATTTCATCAGTTCTCAGAACACAATTAATGCCGAGAGAGCCGCACAAACAATATAATTAACGCCTAGAGAACCGCACAAACAAACTTGGATGAAAACATTACCTCCATACAAACTCGCTAGCTTATAAAGTATGAAGGAAGTTAGGTCATATTTCACATGAGTTCTGACAAACAGCCTCATTAGGTAGATTAAACTATGATTTCAAAGGTGTTGATTTTGGTGGTGGTATGGGCTCTATGGGAGCTTTCTATATTTAGTTGGTAAGACGACTTTCGTTTATAAGAAGGTTACTTTGTTCGCTGCAGTACCTGCTCAGTAATGTCTGATTTCAACTGCATATTATCTTTTATCTAATCTCAGGCATTTTCGAAGTGAATCTAGCGTACAAACTGATCGCTTGCGTTTCAGAGAGAGAGAGAGAGAGAGAGAGAGAGAGAGAGAGAGAGAGAATAAAAGTAGTTAATGAAGTTACCTGCTGCTAAAGAAGAAGTAAAATTTCACCACGTTCTAGCAGCCTTTTTTGCCAGCAATAAATCTGTAATGTTTCAAAAACGATGTTTTCCCTTAGCCCCTAAAATATACCGTATTATTTTCTGTTCGAAAGCCCTTGAAAAATGCTTCATGTAACATATAGATATAAAATGTATACGTTTTACTAGCTTGCTTTTTTACAATGCAAAATCTATATGAGCTGGACATGTTTGAAGTTCCATTACGGCAAAGAAAAAATGCCATTTAGTGATATGCCTTGATTTTATATGGGGGGGAAAAAGTCTAGCTATAGAATTTTCAAAAAATTAAAAGCCTCTGGAGCCCAATAAAGTTGGAAAGTCCCTGGATGACTTCACACCCTGTTATTGGCAGCGCAAAATTGCCAATTCCTGTCTTTTATTGCCTTCCGTCCGATCAGTTACTGAGAATTAGAGTGCATAACAAATGGGAGAATTTTGGCCATATTGAATGAAGAGGTTTATCTTTTACCACTTTTTTTTTCATCCTTTTACTTCCCGGAGCTATCTTATTTCCAAGCTTTCCGTTTACTTAAATGACTATTATAATTCATTAACGGTCTATCCGAAGGAGCCTGATGCTATTCAGATGTCAATGAAATAAACGCTTTCTGACAACGAAGGCAAAGTGTAATGACCTTTAATCATTAGGTATAAAAATTGCACATATATTTGTATAATTATTTCGGCCATCTACAACATTTTTCATCTTACTGTAAGCCTTGTAAATAGTACATAATCTTTTTTTTATCTTCACATAATATATAACCTTTCATATTCTTTTCAAATTCTGTGATGTCTTGTTTGATTTAGCTGTGACAAATGATCACCAACTAACACCTCAAGTTCATGCAAAGGAAGTACCTCGAAGGCAAATGTCCATTCAATGAAATTATTCAAAGCGATTTCTAAAAGAGAAATCACCTTGACCATACAAACCTCACACAAGATACATCTAGTTATCCCCGTGCTTCTAAGTTGGTATGTTTTTTCTCTATGCAGTCTTTAGATATTGGCATTCCCTACACCAGCTTTCTGTAGATACTGGCATTCCATTTACCATCTTGTTAGTTTTCTGTAAAAGAAAACTATTGTGCTGGATTTGTCTGTCCGTCCGCAATTTATTCTGTCCGCACTTTTTTCTGTCCGCCCTCAGATCCTAAAATCGACTGAGGCTAGAGGGCTGCAAATTGGTATGTTGATGATCCACCCTCCAATCATCAAACATACAAAATTGGAGCCCTCTAGCCTCAGTATTTTTGTATGTTATTTAACGTTAACGTTAGCCATAATTGTGCTTCTGGCAACGATATAGGATAGGCCACCACCGGGCCGTGGTTAAAGTTTCATGGGACGCGGCTTATACAGCATTATACCGAGACCCCCGAAAGATAGATTTACTTTCTGTGGCCTTGATCACACGCTGTAGCGGCTGTACAGAAAACTCGTTTGCGCCGAAGAAACTTCGGCGCGTTTTGTACTTTTTTTTTTTTTTTTTTCTAACCTTCTCAGTAAAGTTTGGTCCCCCTCATGAATAAATAATAATTAATCAAGGGAGAAACAGGAAGAAGCAGCCCCCTGCGGCAAAACAAATCAAAAACTTGAAAGAAAATCCGCTTTCACGAGACATCACTTCCTGAACTCTGACAAACGCACGTGAAGCAACGTTACACAAACTACTTTTCGGTCGTGCACAAGTTGAAGAAGAAATTTATGCAATGCAAGCTGGCTCCGAAGTTCTAACATGTGTAGAAGGTAAAGCCTTTGTTTGAAATTTCCCTCGGGACCCTGTTAAACAAAGTTGCTCCCTTCTGTTGGAGATGTAGCGGCTAAGTTGAAACTCATTTCGTCCGTAACAAAGCCGAAATGGAAATATCGCTTGAGGTATCTTTTTTTTTTTTTTTTTTTTTTTTTTTAGGATGGTCGAATGCGTACAGTGTTTGGCATTGTTTACATACCTTTGAGCTAAAACGGCGTAATTCCTTTATGCTAACTCAAATATGACATTTCGGAGTAAGTAGGATTTTATATTTTTTTTATTACAGTACGAGATTTCTGTTTCAATAAATGAGAAAAATATTAGCATCAAACACTCTCTTGATGGTGGGTGTTGCTGACACGATTCAGAAAAAATGAATAAAATTAGGACAAATTACACGAACTGTATATACTAAGATACCAGTAATTACTTCTTAATGTGTTGATGGAACCGAATAAAATTAGGACAAATTACACAAATTATTTATACCAAGATATCAGTAATTACTTTTTAATAAGATGATGGAACCGAATATTTAATATATGTATATTCAATATGTATTCGGGCGTGTGTATGCGGCAAGACACCACCCACCTGAGAAGTACAATTAGCCATGGGCCACCTCTGGGAAGTACAATCAGCTATGACTGAGCGATGCGTGACTATAATAAGTGGACCAGCGTACCGGCTCACGTTTGCTGGGATTGTGAATAACTCACAGCCGACCGCCCGCCGTTCCTCCCAACCGTAAATGTATACCAGCGCCTTCTGTGGCAAAGAAAACGGGAGAGGGTTTCCAATTTCAAGACTATAGACTTACGGAGAAGCCAGAGGGCTTTACGATTTTGGAGCCATTCTTTCCAAAGTGAAAAGACGATGGTGATATATATATATATATATATATATATATATATATATATATATATATATATATATATATATATATATATATATATATATATATATATATATATATATATATGATTATCATCACTTTTGTACGTGATTCATTCATCACACATTACCACAGGTGAAAAATAAGAGATGGGGTGTAGGTCCTAACCGGTTTCGACTTTATTTCCAAGCCATTGACGAAGGACTGATACAGAGCATAAGAAGTCACAAATATATATACTACAGGAACAGTACTGACGAACATACAAAACCGCTAGAGACTACATATCCACCCACAGGCCGGTGTCGAGGTAGGAGTGGCCTTCAAAACTCATTTGGCTAAAAATCACAATATACTCTCAGGGGACAATGCTGATAAACATACCGACCATAGGCGACCTCAGATCCACACGTGACAGGTGTGTGTGTATGTTTGTGTGTGTGTGTGTGTGTGTGTGTGTGTGTAAATATGTTTGCATGTATATCACTACAGAGAAAGACATCCACCTAAAACACCTCAATATCAAATTACTGTACCTGGGGATAGCCTAAACCTCTCCTTTTCTCAAGTCTCCTATTAATGCAAAGGTGAACTGAATCCTGTTATGTAGTCGCTAGGAGCAGGTGGCGATAAGAAATTCAATTACTGTTGCCTAACAAGAGGGACTTGGGCAAACTGGTGATACAAGACACAAAACGTAAAACAAGAATCAGGACTTTACTGTTCTGCTAACAATGCCCCTTCTCTCAATTAATATTCAATTGAGATACAGCGTAGTGTTCGAAATTCATTGGTTTCAAATTCCTATATTAGTCCTGCCTTTGTCTGGTCGCCTTGCTACCAAAAACTGAAGTTGTGTAATGTTTCAAAATATTTCTTTATCATCACAATGTTAAGCTTTATCTAAATTGTAATTTATTCCGTAACGTAAGCAAAAACAACTCAATTTTGAAGAATTGAAAGAAACCATTTTAAGGATGTAAATTTGGCTAACCAAAAGATGATAGCAATAAAAGAACGTTACGATATACAAAATTCTTTCAGGCTAAGTCAAGGTCAAATGTTCTTACGAAAGGAAACTGACTGAAACCGAACACCAGAGATCTTTGATGTCTGGAATTATTTCAGTTTTCCATCTTAATGTCTAAGCTCAGTTTATTCACGCAGAAACAATGGATGGGCTATAATTAAACAAACTGCAAGAAAAGTGAAACTAATAAAGACATCCAGTGTATATACCAACTACCATCAGTTTAGAGTAATTTCATTCCTGATTGAAATTCAAGGACCATCCGCAGGGGAGTCTTTTGAATGACG
>NC_089781.1:22240380-22242880 GCF_040412425.1 Macrobrachium rosenbergii
GAGAGAGAGAGAGAGAGAGAGAGAGATCATGAAGCATAATCATTATTTCTCTTGTCAGCACACCAACTTTTATCAGTTATTTCTTCTCCATTTATCGCTGCGAACGTTGACAGGTTATGAAAACGATCGCAATAATCTTGGAATTAATGGGTCTCTAATCATGAGTTATGTGATGATAAATGATTATCCTTAAATGGGCCTTTCCCCAGTAATTGCAGGGCCATATATTGCACAGAAATCATTATCTTCCTTTATCTGATAAGATGGGAAACGATTACCTCTCTGGGTCTATAATTACGTGCCAGCGGTATCAATGACACTACATTTCAAGGGTAATTATTGCCATTACGAATATACGTATTCATGTAATTGCACTTACAAGGATGATGATCTTATTACCATAATAATAGCTGGTTATTGTAAATGATTTCCACAGCAAATGTTAATGCAAATACGTTATCATTTAAGCAAGGTTACGCTCGTTTTTTTCCGTTATTTTTATTCCCCTTTCCATCAGACAGCAGTAGTTTCATAAGTCATATCTATACCTTAGTTTAACCAGACCACTGAGCTGATTAACAGCTCTCCTAGGGCTGGTCCGAAGGATTAGATTTATTTTACGTGGCTAAGAACCAATTGGTTACCTAGCAACGGGACCTACAGCTTATTGTGGAATCCGAACCACATTATAGCGAGAAATGAATTTCTACCACGAGGAATACCATCACTTTTAAGCAGGTGCAGCCAAGCACGACTTTCATGCTTTGTAAATGACCCTCTCTCTCTCTCTCTCTCTCTCTCTCTCTCTCTCTCTCTCTCTCTCTCTCTCTCTCTCTCTCTCTCTCTCTCTCTCCGCTGTGATTTACTCACATTACCTCTTTACCGAGAAATGAATTTATATCACCAGAAACAAATTCCTCTAATTCTTCACTGGCCGGCCGGAGATTTGAACGCGGGGCCAGCAGAGTGCTAACTGAGAACGGTACCCACCCGTCTAACGAGGAACACCATCACTTTTGAGCAGGTGCAGCCAAGCAGCACGACTTTCTTGCTTTGTAAATGACTCTCTCTCTCTCTCTCTCTCTCTCTCTCTCTCTCTCTCTCTCTCTCTCTCTCTCTCTCTCCGCTGTGATTTACTCACATTACCTCTTTCCTTTCTCCCAACAGGTAGGCTTTATCTCGCTTTAATGTGTGCTTGCCCACCCACGGCGTATTTCGAGGATCTCCCCTTCCTCTCTCTTGGAAACAAAATCCGTAAATCAGGATCACTTCCCCACACAACCCACTTTGGACCAAATGCATTCCAATTCAGTCAGAATAACACCGGGGGCAAATGTTTGCCAAGGGTTGTACTCCCCTCCTGTATTGCAGGGTAATATCTTTTGATTACTGTCATACTTCACAAAGCATACGTTTGATGCTTATGTTTCATCGTTGGTGTTCTTTATTTCGTCAGCTATGTATCATCGAACAGACGATACAGAATGCTCTTCAGTAGTACTGGAACATACACCCACCTCCCCATCGCCCCCATCCCTACACACATACACACACACACACACACACACACACACACACACACACACACAAAGCGCCGTCTACCTCAGTCTTCTGCAATCTCAATGTACGTGAATATTATGGCCCTAACTTTCACAAAAAAAAAATAAATAAATAAATAAATAAAAAAAAAATAATCAACAAAAGCTTCTACGCCAGCCATCTATCTAGTGCATTCTGGGACTTCCTTTCCTACTGCCTCCTAACACTTTCGAATTATTCGCTCTCTTTCCCAGCATATCTTCCTCCACTCCTTCCACATGACCAAACCACCTCTCCGCGCCAAACTCTTTACTACTTATTCTCGGTATATCCACATTTCTAATCCTCTCAATTTTGGTCTTTGGTCACATATACAACACAAATCGTTCTGAACAGTTTCAAACTTTTTTCTTTTTAGCATTCCACATCCAGATTTTAATGCCATTAAGGGAAATTAGCTCAACGGTGCTTTCACATTCCCACATTGTTTCTCACAGGCAATCCAAGCTTCATCCACACTTCATGATGCACCAACTATCTACCATGTTCTTCTATGTTGTTAACCACCGCTTCTCTGATGAATTCATCAACTTTAACCCTTTCATTCTTCCACCAATCATATTCATTGGTCCATCTCAGTCTCATGTTGAGGATGGATTAAGATAAAGTATTTATCTTGTTGAGAGTGATTAAAAGATTTTAAATGTAATGATGAAGAGCGTATTAGAATTTATAGACAAAGAGTGACTGGTATATTGAACAAACAGATGGCAAGATGCTGGAATTCGGAGGAAGGTCAGTAGCTGAAAGGGAAGAAAGGTTAATGGAAATGGAAACTGCGTAATGGAAATTCATGAACGAATCTGAATGTTTGCAAGAGAAGAAAATCAAGGGTAAATGAATACATACATACATACACACACACATATATATGTCCGTCTTTATAGTGATTTTTAAATTA
>NC_089781.1:22245380-22322880 GCF_040412425.1 Macrobrachium rosenbergii
GCGTCATTTATCAAAGACACTTTGATGTTGCAGCTTGAGGCTTCATTTATTCATCTGTTCGAACATTCAAAATTTTCCCCGATATCTCCTTAGGGAGTCTCTTTTGTTTCCCTCCTTGAAAAGGTAAAATGAAAGGGTTATATCGTCTGATAAATGATCCCCCTTCTCATTTTCCTCGCCTTGAGATCTTCATTGCGTATTCGACTTTCAATTTTGTATTGGTATTAATTCAACAATTGCGACTGAAAACAGATACCCGTCATCCCCCTCACGCGGCCTTTTGACATCTGTCAGGGTATTTCTACCCATAGTTCCACACTAATCCCTGGATTGAAAGTTGATTGTCTCTGTATCTAAACTGCCTAGCTATGGAATCCTCTTCCGGTTTGTATATTTCCTAACTTTTATATATACTTACCATTCCATCTTTCCTTTGCTTGCTCTCTTTCCTTTCCTCCTCTTATTTTCGTGTCTTTTCGGCCCTCAGCAATATTGGAAAAAGTAAATTTTGTAGCGCTTTAAAACATTCTTAAACGCTGACAGTGGCCCCAACGCACGTTAATACCTGCACCTATGCATTAAGTTAAAGTTGAGTATGCCCTAGTTTAACCAGACCACTGAGCTGATTAACAGCTCTCCTAGGGCTGGCCCGAAGGATTAGACTTATTTTACATGGCTAAGAACCAACTGGTTACCTAGCAACGGGACCTACAGCTTATTGTGGAATCCGAACCACATTATAGCGAGAAATTAATTTTTATTACCAGAAATTAACTCCTCTAATTCTTCATTGGCCGGCCGGAGATTCGAACGCATGCCCTGCAGAGTGCTAGCCGAGAACGGTACCTACCAGTCCAGCGAAGAACTGCACCTATGCATTGATAGAAGTCAATAAACATGCATAAACAAAATCTCATAACCAGACACACACATGGCGAAATCCCCAATTTCAGTTGACGCCCTGAAAACAAACAAGAATCTCTCAAACACGAGTGTCATAAACTCGGGGAAAAACGTCTTGGAGGACTTCAAACTTTGCTCGTGCTTTGCCAAACTTTACGCAGACCCCGGCGAACTTTATTTGCGATGGAATGGCGGCAGTTGAAAAAGTCTGGCCACACTGATCCGCTGGTGAATTGAATCGTAAGCATCTGAAATCCTAGAAGAAGAAGAAGTATACGAGGAATAAAAAGAATAACAACATGGAATGGGTTAGTAAGAAACTCGCAGGTTTTTCTGATTGAAATTCGTCAGCGCTGTTAATATTCGAGAGGAGGTTATGACATCGTGCAATGTCCTATTGTTCTATAAAATATTTCCATTTTATATCTAAGCTTCTTAGTTTCAGTTCGGCTACATCAGCAGAGTAACAGCTTTCGCTATTATAATTCATATCTCTTCTCAACACTTCAAACTAAAGATTCCTTGTACGTTTGGTATCATTATGACAACAAGCTTAAATCTAATTTCATTTCTATACTTAAATTTCCAGGTTTTGTTCCATCTTTAATTTTTGTGAGACTCCAGATTCCGTCATTTATAAAATATTTCAGGCAAAAACGTCAAATGCAACTAAAAGCATTTAGATGCTTTGGTTAGGCTAACATCACTAGATGTGACTGGCCTTAAATATTAACTGTAATTGTAAATAAAAAGGAAAAATAATAATATTAAAAATAACACTTCAAAATACATGCAAATTTGTATTCTGGCAGTTTAACACAGCAATGTCAGTTAAATTAGGCAGAATTTCAAGTTCAACAAAGAAACTTCTCCCGAAATTCGTACCCTGTTGCAGAAAAGGCTGTGGCCGTGGACCCAGTCTCCCCAGTTTTCGTCTTTTGCGTCGCATCCTGAAGATTCAAAACAATAAAGAGAAGCCATATCATCCCCTTCCTCTCTGTGCAGTCCACTTTGTTCTCCCCTTCACCTCTCCCTAGTCCTGATTGAAAAGAAGGGTCCAATTTCACCTGCCAGATGAACATACGAGGCGCAGTGTACCACCTAATGGTCCATGCGCCCTTGTTTGGAGACCAATAAGTCAAGAACAGGTTGAATTGTTGACAATCTCGCCATTTTGTAATATTTTAAGTCTTTACTAATCAGCCTTTCACTGGGCAGCTCGTATTCCAGATGCTTTCTCATTAATAGTACCGTAATTAAGAGTAAGGCATGTTTAAAGGGTAATGTGAGGATACTGATAGTCAAAAATTGTTTGAAATAATGACATGACAAGTGTTACAAGATTACCTAACAGAGGGTTGCGTTCTTTCTCTCAGCTCTACAGAATAGTAACCGGAACAGTTCTCACAGTTATCAAGAAATAACAAGGGGGAGGCCACCTCTTTGGTAATATTCTTGCAAAGGTGAAATCATGAATGAGAGTAACTTACCAACGATTGTTCACAAAGAGGTTGTTACAACGGTGAAACGTTTCTAAAATTCTAGGATAGGAAGACTGAACGTCCAAGAAATGCGCGTGTTTTGTAGAAGTAAGTGTTTGTAGCATGAATAGGGGATCGAATGATTGTCTGAATATTTGAAGTGCCTGGTTTAGGTTAGACAGGTTGTGGCGGTTTTCTTTATATACTTATATACAAATATATGTATATATGCCGCCGTGGTGGTGCAATGGTATGATTCTCGGCTACCAGTCGAGAGGGCCGAGGTTCAAATCCCGCTGCTCACTGATGGTGCCACTGCAAAAATCCGGCAGCCCGTCAACCTAACAGTTCGAAAAAACCTGAGAGGTTCAATAAAAGAATAGTTACCAGCCCTCGGGCTGGGGAGTTAAACAGTGGCCCTAGCGACACACTGGCCACGTGTCATAGGCATTGGGACCTGTTCTCCCCCCCCCCCCGCCTCTAGCTGTCGGCCTAAGAAACAGGAGATCAGCGCCTGCCCTATGAGCCTACAGAGACCTAGGAGACTTCAAATTTAATATATATATATGTATATATAATTTATACCCACAGATATTGATATGCACTGTATATCTAAGCATGCTTTGATACCAAAAGCACTTTTCTTAATAAAGACGGCACACTGCACATCATCAATAACATTCTGAATGTCTTTTTCTCTTGTGTGTGTGCGTGTTCGTGTGTGCCAAAACAATTTCACTACATAATAACAGACGATGTTTTGGGCCAAAGCATCAGTAACTAAAAAAGAACTCAGGAGGGTGCCATTTCAACAAACAAACTTTTTATGCGGGTTCTTTCGTCCATCCGATGTTTTATTTATCTGTCGTCATTCGTCTTCCTCATTCTCGCTTTTTCTTTTGTTGGTTTATTTGTTTCCACTTGGTTTGTATTTATAAAGTCTTCATTTCATGGTGCATTACTAGTGAATTATACGCTCTGACATCTAATGCACCTAACTAGCGTCTTTGTACTCTAGATTAATCATCTAATCTGTACCAGAACTGTGTCAACTTCATCAAAAACTGACTCATAATGGTTTCTTTCGGTTAACGAACTGCACTGCAGTGTGCATGAAAGATGCACAACAGAGTAAATGTATTACATACCCGTGAGAAAGTTATAAGAAAAAGACAAAATTGACAAGTATACAAAATTAATCATTAACCAGTTAAATCTATCCTCCAAGCAAGCTCATGGGAGATCACACTTGCTGCCACTGAAGTCCTAGATTAGTAACTATACATCACAATCCCTTTCAAGGATCTCTAACCATGCACCTCTTGCATATATGTTAGTCCACCCATATACATATCTTAGGATATCAACCAGTCCTATTTTGCTCCATAACCGTCACATCGTACGGAACATCGAGTGTCATCACTGTCGACACAAGTATAAGCATTCAATTAAACCTAATAGCAGTATCTTGATAACTACTTTAACTCTAATATTCGTGGTCACTAGCGGATCCAGAAAAATTTCATGGGGGCCACCAACTTTCATATTATGCATACATACACACACACACACACACACACACACACACACACACACACACACACACACACACACACACACACATATATATATATATATATATATATATATATATATATATATATATATATATATATATATATATATATATATATATGTATGTATTATTATATATATTATTTCTATAATAGATCTTTTATTTTTTCCCATTTCTGTATTTCTCATTTATATTATCATTATTATCTAAATCTTCAATATTATTTTTTGTCATTATTTTTCATGGGGGGGGGAGACACGTGCCCAGGATCTGCTAGTGTTCGTGGTTTACGAAAATATTCAGGAAAAAACAAATGACTGTGAAGCATTTCTGTTCTCTTATGTTAACTCTTCTGTGATTCGAACCTCCGTTTCTGCCCTTGCTTATGCTGCCTTGCTTTAAACTTTTCATCATCATGCATCAAAATCCTCTCTCCCTACAATACAGAACAATGTTCAGACGATCATGTGCCGGTGGAAGACAGGATACCGTGTTGCTCGCAAGAGAGGCAGGCAGTTCAGCACAGCCATTAGGCAAGTCACGCCACAACGAAATCCCCTTTTATTTAGGACATTCTCTGAATCTCCCTTACCTTTAAAAAAAGACAGTTAGATAACACGAAAACTTGAGGGGGACTGAATGGATTTCAGGGGTTCTGCACCAGTTACCAGCCACCCCCCACAAGTGATTTAACAGAGAATAATGGACTTGGGCCTTTTTTTCTCTCTCACTGCTTGGAATACTCAAACCCCTGCCGGTCACATCACGAGATTGGGATTGTTCGGATGGGGTTAGGGGTTACAGGTGCATGGAAACGGTAGCTCTAATCGGTATTTAGTAAACAGGCATAAAAGTTTTGAGACCAGGTGGCGCCCAATTCTTCTATGAGCGTCTTAGTCAGAAACACCAACTGTTCATTTCCATCGTGACAAATAATATCTCAATACCCTGAGAACTTGTTCATCATTTGATAAATATTTGCTGGTGGCATTAATCATACTTACTGTAGGAAACTAGGCATGTTTTTCCTATTCGCATGGTGACATTTCGTCAATAAATATAATAAATCTGATACGATTCCTTCAGGTTATTTACTTATCATAACAGCCGAAGAGCCATTTAAAGATTACGAAGACTACAACTTCCCTAAGCCCACACGTCAGATAGACAAACAGTGAGAAACTAGATTATGGCCTCAGGAACTCATGAAAGGATGGAGGACCCAGCTTAAAACTCATGAAGAAACGGCAGGAAAATCCCAAGAGAAGATTAGAAAAGATTTTCTAAGGTTGCTTCCTCTAATGAAAAGACAGAAATTTGTTCTTCATTTCAATGGGCGTGCTAAGTCATCTGCAGAGTCTTGTCCCATCGTATTAATTAAAAAGTTATTGATTTACTTTGTCAGTTCTTTTGTTAATTATGAAGGTTCATATTTTGTACTGCTTATGCAAATAACCTTATATATATATATATATATATATATATATATATATATATATATATATATATATAATATATATATACAGTTTGTATAATATACATATATAAATATATTATAAATATACACATATATACATATAATATATATATATACATATATATATATATATAATATAAATATATATATATATATATATATATATATATATATATATATATATATATATATATATATATATATATATATTACTTTGTGTGAAAAGGAATATATCCTTATTTTTTTTCTGTTCGTTTTGCATAGATTGTTTAATATGTGGGATTGCATGTATATATATATATATATATATATATATATATATATATATATATATATATATATATATATATATATATATATATATATATATATATATATATATATATATATATATATATATATATATATATGTACATAATATATATATATATATATATATATATATATATATATATATATATATATATATATATATATATATATATATATATATATAAAATATACAAACATGCAATCCCACATACTAAACAATCTATACGCAAACGAGCAGAAACGAAAAAAAGAATAAGGATATGTTCCTTTTCACACAAAGCAACGCTAAAATGAAACGTTTGCCGCTTTCCTCTTAGTCATATAAACTGCTGATGCAATTCTCGATTCCTCGATGATGTGGCGGAACTGACAAGATGTCAAGCTCTTGATTAGTATTGTCACCGTAATTGCTGCTGCATCATCAATGCACAAACAAGGGAGAATTCTCTCTCTCTATCTTTTTTTTTTTTTTTTTAGAATTTTCATTCCCATCCAATATAACGGATCCCGGTGTAAATGGAAATTTCCATAACATATGCATTGGCTTCATTTTCGACAAGCGTACGCGTCAATTTGGAGCATGGCCGTAAAAGTTATGGTTCTCTTTTCATTTCAGTCTTTGTTTTCAACTTTTTCTGCTCGCAGTTTTCACTCTGAAATTATATTAAAAAAAAAACTATATACTTATGATACACACACGCCCACACATATACACAAGTACACACACACACACACACATATATACACACACACACACACACACACACACACACACACACACATATATATATATATATATAATTACAACAAGGAGAGTTAAAAACTGGCTTAGACGTTATGCCGAACCGGTCAGGATTTACAGCCAGTCTTCAAATTTCATTGACAACGAGAGACGTATAATTCACGTGTCAAAGTGATTGCAATCGTGTATGTATATATATATATATATATATATATATATATATATATATATATATATATATATATATATATACACACACATATACATACATATATATAATATATGTGTGTGTATAAATAAAGGTGTGTGTATGTGCCTGTATGTGCGTGTATACTGTATGTGTTCATGGGATCCTGAAATTGAGAATGTCCAGAGAATACTTTATTAAGACTCATGTACAAAGTATGTAAATATTTTCAAACATATGTTAGCGAATGCCGGATGTAAGTGAAAGGAATTGGAAATACACAGAATGGAGATACGAAAGCCTACAAATAAATACATGTTTTGGTTAAGGTGTTAATGATGACATGAGGTCATTAAAATGTGTTGCATCTGATAAAGGTGTGAATTTAAAATCATACAGACAAACAAGTCACGAAGAAGACAAAATGCTAACAAAATATTTTCAGAAATGATAACGTGAACGAAAGATGCGAAGGAATAATCAAATATTCACTTCGCTTCCACGACTTACCATTAAAAGAAAAGGACTTTGGACCATGAACTGAAACGTACAGAAACGTCTATGGCTCTGTTAAAGCTTCGCCCCATTTCTGACAAGCGTCGCAAGAATGCAAAGAAAAGCGAGAAAAGAGAATCAGCTGAAATGAAGAAGAAACCCTCTGGATTAGCGAAAAGAATTCCTTCAGAGAAAGATCTTTGACTATTCTTAGAAAAAAGATGTTTGGCTATTCTTCGAAACAAGTAAAAAATGCGCCGAAGTTTCTTCAGGGCAATCGTATGATCAAGGCAACCGAAAATAGATCTATCTTTCGGTGGTCTCGGTATAATGCTGTATGAGCCGCGGCCCATGAAACTTGATCCACGGTGGCCTATGCTATATCGTTGCCAGAAGCATGATTATGTCTAACTTTAACCTTAAATAAAATTAAAAAATACTGAGGCTTGAGGGCTGCAAATTTGGTATGTTTGGTGATTGGAGGGTGGATGATCAACATACCAATTTGCAGCCCTCTAGCCTCACTAGTTTTTAAGATCTGAGGGAGGAGAGAAAAAGTGCGGACTCAAAAAAGTGCGGACAGAAAAAGTGCGGACGGACAGAAAGGCTACAAGTTTTCTTTTCAGAAAACTAAAAAGGTCTTTGACTATTCCTATCCGGGAACTTTCCGACATACTTTCAGTTCTACAGAATAGCATATCATTATTATTATTATTATCATTATTATTATTATTATTGGAGAAACAAAGCAATGAAAGAATGACCACACAAAAAAAGGGGGGAAAAAAAATTTTTGGAGCGAGACCAGACTCATCCGAGGGAATCCCTCAGCCTTCATGAAAATCTTCCAATATGTGTAAGTAACACACCAAATTAGAAATAAATAAATAAATAAATCAATCAAATTCATGTATAAATATGTATATATACATATATTCATATATAGATATATATATGTACAGTGTATGTGTGTGTATGTAGGTATGTATGTGTGTGTGTGTATATATATATATATATATATATATATATATATATATATATATATATATATATATATATATATATATATATATATATATATATATATATATATATAATCAAATATAAGGAGCCCATAAAAACGCCAGATGTAGTGACGATTGAATTCAGCAATGGGCTAAAAATCGTCTCTACATTTTGGCGTTGGTATGGGCTTCTTATATTTGATGCAATTCTGTTTTAACAGAAAATATTTCACAGACTTATATATATAGTATATGTATTGTATATAAATATATATACACTTATATGTATGTAGTATTTTATATTCCTAATCAATCATTATGCAACAATTTCTAATCCGACTTTGACAACTGGATGAGATAATAATGTTAAAATATTTGAAATAACCTCAATGACTCACAGTCGTATACAATACTCAGGAAATCACTGTATATCAGGCAAATTTCTTTATCTTCGCTTTTCCATATTTTTTTATTTTATTATCGTAGACAGGAAACGTCCGTAAACATACCTGTTCAATACTCCTTTGAAGACGAAAATTTGCCTTGAGAAGTTCTTTAAAATCTCTCTCTCTCTCTCTCTCTCTCTCTCTCTCTCTCTCTCTCTCTCTCTCTCTCTCTCTCTCCGGGAAATGGGGAAATACAGAAGCGATCGTTTGCCAAAAACCTAGTTCTTTATTCACTTTTATTGCGTTTTTATGATTCCTAAATGGTTCAGTTGCCGTTTAGCAAGAAATAAAGATAACATAAGATTACAAGGTTTCCTTCCTGTCATCTATTTAAAGAAAATGCAGCTTTTAAAATAGTCCTATTTTGCCAGCGGCAATTTCATTTCAAGGAAATTCCGCCATGCTATCAGTATAAACGAACTGAAAGCTACCCTGCTATTGTCTTTTGGATTTCAGACTAATATGAGGAAATTCAGCTTGATATAAATTTTGTGAAGCGTATTTTATTTTTAATTAATTTTTGCTGTGTGCTTAATTTTACATTTAAATGAAATCATAATTTCCTCTTTAGCACGTTAGCCCAGCGTTCGACTACCCGACCGGCCAATGAAGAATTAGAGGAATTTATTTCTGGAGATAGAAAGAAATTCATTTCTCGCTATAATGTGGTTCGGATTCCACAATAAGCTGCAGGTCCCGTTGCTAGGTAACCAGTTGGTTCTTAGCCACGTAAAATAAATCTAATCCTTCGGGCCAGCCCTAGGAGAGCTGTTAATCAGCTCAGTGGTCTGGTTAAACTAAGATATACTTAACTTAGTATACGAATATCTGATACCTGATTAAATTGTTTCCGAGACCTTTATTTTTATTTTTCTAACTTTTCGATGCATCAGTGCATTAATGCGTTTGATTCAAAATTATTTTATTAAACGATAGAACAAGGTTTTGTTTTTTTTATCTGTAAAGTACATTTAATATGGAGAAAATGAATGCAAGCCTGAAGATATAAAGATATTATGTAAACAAATGTTTGATTCCCATGATGCTGGAATGGTTGACAGACTAATTTATTATACATAATACCCAATGGGTCTCAGTTACAACATGTTCTATTATCCACGTCCTCTGTGTTGTGAATTCAACGTTGCAGTCTTCCCAAGGCAACGGCATGAATAGTAAACGCCAAGAGAAATGAATTCTGGACGACTTGTAAATTGAATATAGAATTTAGGCACCGGGACCTATGAGATCATTCAGCGATGAAACTGAAACTGACAGTAAGAACGTGGGACCTATGAGGTCTTTCAGCGATGAAACTGAAACTGACAGTAAGGAGGAAAACCTCAAAGCAGTTGCACTATGAATCAATTGTTAGGAGAGGGTAGAAAGTAAGATGGAAGAAAGAGAATATGAAAGGAGGTACAGTAAAAGGAACAGAAGGGGTTGCAGCCAGGGGCCGAAGGCATGCTGCAAAGGACACTAAGCAATGCCTACAGTACACCGAAAGGGGTGCACTGACGGGGGGCGTCTTGTAAAAACGACCACTTGTGACAATGGTCACACCTAGATTCCCCTGGGTGCCTTAATTACTTGTTCCAGGTATGGAATCCTCAAGGATCTGCAAGTCGAGGTGGCAAGGATCTGATTATTTATTTTTGTTTTTCGAGGAATGCTAAAATTAACCAGACCACTGACGCCTTCAAGGGCGCCCTGAAGGATGCATGGAATCCAAAGATTTCAGGGTATTCAGCTTACGATTATTTATTTTTGTTTCTTTATGTATGTAACTACAGGTATAACAATTAAATATAGCATACTAAATACGACTATAGCAATTAAATAATGGGTTGAATATAGAATACTAAATACTACAATAGCAACTGAATATAAAATACTAAATAATACTAGTTAAATACAGAAGACTAAATATTACTGGTCAAAGTACAGAATACTAAACACTATTACAGTAGTTAAATACAGAAGACTAAATATTACTGTAGCAATTCAATACGTACGGAGCACTGAATACTACTACAGCATTTAAACATAGAATACTAATTAAAGTAGTTAAATACAGAATCCCAAAAACACGAAAACAAAATTGCAGCAATGCCGCCATCCACGCAAACTGCAACAGCCAGGCCCATCAGATGCAGTCATCGAAAGTTAGATAGATACCACTGATTAGAAACAGAATACCCACTGCTATCCTCAGGATTTTCTGCTGCGAGAATTCTATAAGTTGGAAACGACCGAGCGACTCCGTTTTGGCTGCAGTTTCAACCGTCATTATTGCAAAACGCTGCATTGCACGACATACTGTTTATTGGCTGGCATTAATGCTGCAAAAAGTTTCGCCTTATCTGCGGTGCAAAGTGCTGCATTTTCGGTTTCACTACATTTGCCTACAAACTGTACAGAATGGGGTAGGAAATTCAGTTATGAAAATATAACCTTAGGATTTAAATATATTCCACCATAAAAAAAAAAAAAAAAAAAAAAAAAAATCTTACGTATTTCGAAACTGAAGTGTCTTTCGAGTCAAGCACATTGGAGAAAATAATCAAATATGAAAATTCAATTAATATTTTTTCTGCATGCCTCGGTCCCGTATTTAAAATGTATATGAGCATGAAATACTAATTCTTCAACAAAATCCAAACTAAAAAATAATGCCATATCGGTCGAAGGATTCGTTTTTTTTCCCTTTGCATGCTTGTTGAATCATGTAACCAATGCACATGGCGGGCACGCACGCAGGCACACACAAACACACACACATACATATATATAATATATATATATATATATATATATATATATATATATATATATATATATATATATATATATGTATGTATATTTGTGTGTGTGTGCGTGTGTGTTTATGTACAATATAACTAAATGCTCAAGGTAGACAGCTATTGCTCCACGTAATGAACCTAACATTTACCATCGAACTTAATCCCAAACCAGAAGCTTAACTGGGAGTCAATATGACTGAGAATTGTAAATATGCTCCCTCACATAAATATGTTCACGATGTAAATAAATGTCTTATATGAAGGTAATATCACAAAATTTAGGAGCCCGAACAGAGCAAAAAACCAACTAAACACAGTAAGTCATACGTAAGTAAGCAGAAATAAAATCTGAATTGGATTTCTGCTTTCATCTATTTAAAAAAAAAACATAATTTGAATTAATAATCAAAGCTAAGAAAAGATTTTAAGAATTTAATCCTTCACACAGGCACAGATTGTTTCCAAGACGAAAGAACATAACGAAGTCGATGCATATCAATAATAAAAGTGATATGAAAACCAGAACACTGTATGAAAGGATGAGAGGATAAACCGTCTTTGTTTTACGGAATCCATTTCCCAAATACATATTCTTTTTATATAGATTCCTGTATTCCGGAGCATTCGCTTTCCAAAAAAGCACATAAATAAAAATGCGACCATTTTGGGAATCAATTCATCTGTTATTCAAAACAACAAACGCGGCTGGAATTGATGTTCCTTTGACGAAGAGGTGAAACTCCGATACACAGTCATTGTGGTAAACTCACTCAGTGTCTTTTGCAGCTCCGGAAACCCGGGTGAAAAACGCACAGTGTGTTTTTTTCTCGCTGTGCATCCAATCTTCGCCTGATGGTTCTCTCAAAGAAATTCCTCCATCAAAGGGTTTTATACATACAGTCATCGACATTCAAAAACATTTATTCACGGGCGTGTAAATAACACCCACACTGGTGTGCAAACTTCCGCTCTCATGGGCGGATATGGAAGTGCGTTGGTGAAATTGGTGTTTACGTGAATGAAGGAAAATGAAGGAGAGAAAATCAGAGGTGAAATTGGTGCTAACGTGAACGAAGGAAAATGCAGGAGAGAAAATCGGAGGTGAAATTGGTGCTTACGTGAACGAAGTTAAATGAAAGAGAGAAAATCTGAGGTGAAATTGGTACTTGTGTGAATTAAGAAACATAAAGGAGAGAAAAAAAATCGGAGGTGAAATTGGTGGAAACGTGAATGAAGGAAAATTAAGGAGAGAAAATCGGAGGTGAAATTGGTGCTTAAGTGGATGAAGGAAAATGAAAGAGAGAAAATCGGAGGTGAAATTGGTGCTTAAGTGGATGAAGGAAAATGAAGGAGAGAAAATCGGAGGTGAAATTGGTGCAACCGTGAATGAAGGAAAACGAAGTAGAGAAAAACGACAAACGATGATTTATTTACCATTCAACAACGCAAAACTTTGCAATTCAAATCCATCATTAAATTAAACTTGAAAAAAATATAGATGGTACTTTTAAGGAGTAAATGTTCCTAAGGCAAATTAAATACAATTACCTTACATAATTGAGTACATGTACTTAAAACACAAATGAATACAATCACTTTAATAAATTCATGGAACGGTCAATGAAATCAGGCTGGACATAAAACCGGGAATCGCCTAACTAAGGTACCTCTTTCGTGTTCCCTTTATCTGATCAGTTACTGCCCCCAAGATTTGAAAACTGAGTATTGGATTTCCACACTGTTCCAGAGGCTGATCTGAGCACCTTTTCTCTATAATCTGCAATATTCTATTGGACAAATGACTCTTGGGACGACTCTGTAATAACAAAAAAACTTTCCCTGGAAGCGAGAATGATTAACATGAAAACAATTATCTCACTACGTCTGCAAAAGGTGTCTCTGAATTTTCATAGCTTTGCTTACAAAAAAAATCCTAAAAAAAAAAAAATCTAAACATGAAGTATTGCAGCATCAAGTAATTGCGACTAAACAAAAAAAGGGAAATAAACTGACAGAGAATAATTAACATCATGGAACAGATTAAAAAAAATAAAGAGGAAACATATCTCCTTACAAAAAAATGCTAAAAAATAAAACTAATCATAAAGTATTGCAGCATCTAATAATTAAGGTAAAAAAATAAATCACTGACAGGAAATGATTAATATCAAGGAACAGATTAAAAAAATAAAGAGGAAACACATCTACTTAAAAAAATGCTAAAAAAGAAAACTAGTCATGAAGTATTGCAGCATCAAATAATTAAGATAAAAAAATAAATCACTGACAGGAAATGATTAATATCAAGGAACAGATTCACAACAAAAAAGAGAAAGTAAAGAAGAAACGAGAAAATCTCTCTCTCTCTCCTTTCATTCAGCTGGGTAAAACACTCCTTCCACTCATTGAAGCCCGAAAGCACCAAACCCTTCCTCCTCCTCGTCGTCGGCGCTTTGGCAAAGAAAAGGCAAAATCAAATTCTTCTATTTGTTATCGACGCACTCTCATTATGACCCACATTTTTGGAAAGGCTTCTCTCTTTTTTTTTATCTTCTTTCTTTTATTTTTTTCCCTTTTTTTTCTTTACTCCAATTTCAGGTTCTGGATCGCTCTAACATTTTGCACGAGCTTCGTTAGACTGCCAATTATTCCTGGGAAATGTGTGTGTGTGTGTGTGTGTGTGTGTGTGTGTGTGTGTACACTTTCTCCCTCTCTGTCTGTCTGTCTGGCTCTCTCTCTCTCTCTCTCTCTCTCTCTCTCTCTCTCTCTCTCTCTCTCTCTCTCTCTCTCTCATACACACACAAACACATATACATCTCAGATATAGTCACCAATTAGAAAAATAAATTCAGAGAAAATATTTACTCCATTCTCATCAAAATAACAGAAACATCAACAAAGACTAATAAAATAATCAGCTGTAATTTACAGGATATAATTTACAGGATACAAACAAAATGAAGAAGCCTAAGTCACGTTTCCTAGCCACCTCACCTAACAACGCCTCCCCCTCCTCCCACATCCGCCCTCTCTCTCTCTCTCTCTCTCTCTCTCTCTCTCTCTCTCTCTCTCTCTCTCTCTCTCTCTCTCTCTTAGGGCAAGAAAATCATCCCCCAACCACAAGAAAAAAAAAAAAAAAAAAAAAAAGTAAAGAGTCCCAGCCGATCCAAAAGGAAATTTGCAACAGATGCAAATGAGGAAATTCTCCCCGAAAGAAAAAAGTAAAAAAAAAAAAAAAAAAAAATCTCAGCCATCAGCATCATTCTCATTTGAGGCCATACCTCGGCAAGCACGCCGCCGTATTCTTAAAGAAGGGCGGGCGGGCCGGCTGGCGGGTGGGCGTGCACGCGCGCGCGAGAGAGAGAAGGACGATCGGAAGTATCAATACCAATCAGCATCTGCCAAGGATGAAGTGTCATCGTGCGGGAGGATCGCGGAAAGAATATGCGAACAACGGAGGATGAGGAGGATGAGGAGGATGAAGACGAGGATGCTGCAACTCTCAGCTTTATGCAGATAACAATCTTCGGGGGTTTAATGATTTCTGCCCCGTGTGCTCCTCGCGCGGCCCTGACGCACGATTCCCTAATCCGTCTATCGTTAATTAATCGCACCCTCTCGAGTGTGAAGGCGAAAAAGAAAGGAGTAGAAGATGGGGAGTAACGAGAAGGAACTGGATTGGGAGAGAGAGAGACTCGGAAGGAGAAATAGACGCAGCAGAGAAGAAGCCTATTGCGTCAAATGAGAAAAACTTCTAATCAGAAGACTGCCGAGCACTGAACTTAAGTAAAATATTTCCTCACGTGCTACAAACAGAGCGAACTCTACTTATAATGAATAAATGAACATTTAATTAGTATCCAATAAAAATTGGTTTTTAAATTAACATCACGATTTTGCTCAACTCAATTGAAACCAGTCAAATATATTTTGCAAAACCTACATTAAGAGTGGAAGCAGTAATTACTGTTCACAATGAGTTATAAATAAAGACGAAATCCACGAACGAAAGAAAAACAACGGAGTGCTGCAAGGCCTCTCGAAGTCTGTCCTTTACTTAGCGGACTGAAGAAATATAAAAATAAGTTTTACAAAGAAGGTTCGTATAATTGACAGAGAGCTATACAGTGTATTATCTGACTGTCATTCAGGAGACCAAATGCCTATTAATTTTCCTATTTTTCTTTACATCAGCAGAGGAGTAGTGAATACCTCCGTTACAGGTATCAATTTTTAGCAAGGCCATGCAAATATACATATATGTATGTATATATATATATATATATATATATATATATATATATATATATATATATATATATATATATATATATATATATATATATATATATCGTCACTGTAACCTCTATAAGATAAGTTAAAAAATGCGCGGAAGTTTCTTCAGCGCAGCCGAGTTTCCTGTACAACCGCTACAGTGTATAATCAAGGCCACCGAAAATAGATCTATCTTTCGGTTGTCTCGGTATAATGCTGTATGAGCCGCGTCCCATGGAACCTTACACACGGCCCAGTGGTGGTCTATGCGATATCGTTGCCAGCAGCACGATTACGGCTAACTTTAACCTTGAATAAAATAAAAACTACTGAGGCTAGAGGGCTGCAATTTGGTATGTTTGATGATTGGAGGGTGGATGATCAACATACCAATTTGCAGCCCTCTAGACTCAGAAGTTTTTACGACCTGAGGGCGGACAGAAAAAAGTGCAGACGGACAGACAAAGCCGGCACAATAGTTTTCTTTTCAGAAAACTAAAAATTCATCCGAGAGAGCAACAGAACCAGTTCCTCGTCAGGAGTGCGCAAAAATCTCAAAATAAGTCTTTTACTAAATAATTCATGAAATAAATTAATAACTTCTCCTACAAGGAAACTGCCCTTGAAAGCTAACATCCTAACATCCTAGAATGAATCCTTCTGTAACATCTACGAGGGAAATAAAAAAAAAAAAGTTTTGATAAATAATTGATAACAAGTCTATTCAAGTCCACGGAAATGTTACAGTGATCGAGAACGTGCGATCTTCCTACGTAACTCCCGGAGACAATGGTTAGCCATCGCAGGCAGTCATGCAATAGACCATTTTCAATAAAACAACGGCCATTGTATATTTCCGCAGTCCCGGCATATCCCTATCAGGATCTCATACATGACAAAGATGATTCAGGATACAATCTGTATTATCTAAAGGGGAAATTGGGTTTGTGGAAACGACCAGTCCTATTTTCTTCGGCGTTGCTTGCAAATAGCCGAGTGCGTTGGCGCGTTCACTAAGACCTTTTCGTTACTTCCACCGTAGTGCTGCGCCATGCTTCTTGCTTTTGTTTACACCATGCTATTGAATCTTTCTTTATCATTATGCTTTTAATATGCATAACTATAACCAGGATTTTCCTATGTCACGTTTCCATCACCTCGTCTTTCAATCAGTTCAAAACTACATGGACTCACGGTATGACTAAGCTAAATCGGAGACAATGCAACGAAGGAAATCACTATTTTGAGAAATAAACTGAAAAGTTAGGCACAATTTTACACTTTCCTTAAAAATCTGTAATACAGGCACTGTCAACTAGTACTGTTCTCAGATAATAAAAGTATGCCTAATTACTGTGAAAGAAAAGACAGTGAAATAAAAAAAATGATAATTAAAATGAATTTTTCATTTTTCAAACAAGGACAAAAACACGGAGTCACTGCTGTCATTTCTGGAGCATGGCACGCAACCTCACCCTTAAAATCAGTGATGACACTTGCATTTTACCTTGGAAGTCTAGAGTCTAGTGTGAGCGGAAATATGTCAGAATAAGACCCTAGAATCCATCAGCGTGAGTGTATAATATCACAAAACATTCCTCTGTTTCCAGAACTGAGGAAAGAAAGCCACGTAAAAGATAGAGAACGGAGGCAGTAAATATATATATACATATATATATATATATATATATATATATATATATATATATATATATATATATATATATATATATTTTATATATATATATATATATATATATATATATATATATATATATATATATATATATATATATATATATATATATATATATATATTTCCTGGGCCTAGCCTAACGCCGTTGCAAGGCGGATTAATGGAAAACCTTTTAATTTCCGGTATGGTAATACAAGGAAATCAAAGAACGCAGTGGGCGAGCCCACACGCGCGAGCGCACACACACACACACACATACACCCACAAACATCTCTTTAATAGGCGATAAGCTTTTTCTAAACTTCAGGCTTTCATGATATTGCGAAAGGCGTCCACACACACACACACACACACACGAACTCAAACTTTTATATTTCATTTTTGCAGAAGGACATTAAGTTAACTCAATTTGCGCTATTTGATTAAAAAGAACTACTGAAAGCGTTCGCGGGGAAAAAAATATATAGATTAACCGACGTTTTAAGATTTTATGTGGGAGTGTTCGTTAGAACTTGGTATTTTTATCACGAGAGGGATGAGAGTTAAAGACTCATCCGTTCGGCGATGAAAATACCTGTTTCGACACACAAGTATTTTAATTAACGTGGTCGTAGTTTAGACAAATAAACTTTGATATTCTAAGCTACAAACTAATTCATTATGCTTGACCCATATTCGTCGCATTACCGAATCCTAGAGACTCTTCCTCAATTCAAAAGAAAACGTCTGCTGACTGACAGCACTCTGCATGGGACCTACTGACCTTGACCCCCTAATGAGATCCACTAGCTCTAATGTCCTAATGAGACCCATTAACCCTGATTTCCTAATGAGACCCACTGGCCCTGATGCCCCATTGAGATTCACTGGCACTGATGTTCTAATGTCTAAATGGGACCCACTGGCCCTGATTTCCTAATGAAATTCACTGGCCCTGATGCCCCAATAGATTCACTGGCGCTGATGTTCTAATGTCCTAATGAGACCCACTGGCCCTGATTTCCTAATGAGTTTCACTGGCCCTGATGCCCCAATGAGATTCACTGGCACTGATGTTCAAATGTCCAAATGGGACCCACTGGCCATGATTTCCCGATGAGATTCACTGGCACTGGTATTCTAATGTCCTAATGAGATCCACTGGCCCTGATTTCCTAATGAGACCCACTGGCCCTGATGCCCCAGTGAGGGTCATTGGCACTGATGTTCTAATGTCCAAATGGGACCCACTGGCCCTGACTTCCTAATGAAATTCACTGGCACTGATGTTCTGATGTCTAAACGAGACCCAAAGAACACTTATGTTCCAGTGAGACCCACTGACACTGATACCCCAGTGATAATCACTGGCCCTCATTTCCCTGACAGTTCCACTGACCGTCATGTCCCAAAGAGAACCACTGACCCTGATGCCATAATGAGACCTACTGACTCCGATGTCCCAGCGAGACCCACTGGCCCTGATGTCTCAATGAGATTCACTGATCCAGGATGTCCTAATGAGACCCACTGACTCAGATGTCCCAGTGACCCTGATATCTCAATGAAGCTCACTGATCCTGATGTCCAAATGGGGCGCACTGACTCGGATGTCCGAAAGACACCAACTGGCTCTGATATCCCAATGAGACCCACTGATTTTGATATCCAAAATGATGTCCCAAGCACTAAAGAGCCTTGCATGTCCTGGAGTCTGGGCATCTAGCCGGGAGAAAAACGGGGGCTTCGGTTATGGGTAATGGTGTCGTTTATACAATTGAAATCCTTTTCACCACAAACCACTGTTTCTAATTAGCCAAAATCGCAATTTAGGTTGGAGTAATGATTTGCTAAAATACCCAGAATTACAAGAATGGGACTAGAGATCCTATCTGAGAGCTCCTGTGACTGATATAAGCAATCTGATCCCAGGCTTCAAGGAAACAAGGAGCTTTCTGAGCAAGAATAAAATTACATAAAAAATAAAAAACAAGGGAGTCTCTAAATACAAATTCAGAGGACAAAACTGTATCGCGTAGATACATAAAACCTAAAGCTAACTATAAGAATACAGATATCCCATCTTAAATTCTACAAAAAATAAGTACTTACAATACTTCTCTAGGATGGGAGCAGAAAGGCGGTGAAACCCCACTCAGCCAGCAAGGAAACCCCTGTTTGGAGTTCTACTTAATGGGTTACGTGGTTAAAGAAAACCGGGGATTGAATAATTCACTGCGACGAAACGAAAGCCTTGTCACCAATAAGTTAAATATATAAATATATATATATATATATATATATATATATATATATATATATATATATATAATAATGTTAAATATATAAATATATATATATATATATATATATATATATATATATATATATATATATATATATATATATATATATATATATATATATATATACACACACACAAAGAAGCATTTTGATGCGTCGGACTTCAGGATATGTTTTTATTTATTTATTTATTTTTTGAGGGGGTGGGAAAGCAACAGGAGTGTCTTCAGTTCATGTTGCTAAATCAGTGATTATTGTCTTCAGAAAAACAAAAAGACTCGAAGCTCGTGTTTTAGACACACGAGAACTCTCAGCAATAACTAGAACGTCACAAACTTCTGGTAGAGCTGTCTCTTCGTGAATAGGGCTGGTAACTATTTTCTATGGTGCCTTAGGAAGTGAAAAAGTCACGTAAGCAGTTGTAGGAAATGTGACTGTTTATCATGATAACCCCAAACCCCCATTTGTATTACTCTCCTTAAACCAAATTCATGAATTCTAATGGGAAATCTTGCGATAATGAGCAACTCACTAGAAACATTAATTTAATCTGCGATTATTTTTTTATTACATTTTATCTCTTCTAAGTAGCCGAAAAAATTTTGTCTGTCCTTAACACGCTCATTTCGGTTCAAATGACAAGTAACATCGGGAACTTAATTTATGCAGTTATTTTGTAATTCGTCTACAAAACAGAATATGAAAAGGATACACGATTGTTCTCGAGACGTTTTCATGTAAAATATGGACCCTTAGTCTTTTGCAAGGAGTTTTGCTACCTTTACCAGTTTATATACCATTGACAACTCTCTCTCTCTCTCTCTCTCTCTCTCTCTCTCTCTCTCTCTCTCTCTCTCTCTCTCTCTCTCTCCATTTTTCTCCATCCAACATGTGTTCCTTTAATCACCGTACCTTTGAAATATTATCCTGTTCTTTCCTTTTTCGAGCCTAATGTTTTTTTCTGACCTTCTCGTTATCTCTTTCATATTCCATGCATTTTTATCCATATTTTTCGTACCTCCTCTATTGCCCTTCCCTTTCTTACATATAAAGAAACTACTTCAAAGGTTACGTTTTTTAGCCATTTTTACTTAACTTGATCAAGAAAATCGTTATTGTGTATTGTGTTTTATGTCTCTGCCTCGACATGTCACCGGTCTCTCCAAGTATCAGTCCGTGTTTGTGTAAATTTTCTGGTAACAGAGAAATTCTGAAATGGTTGCAATATACTTATTTTTTAACACTGACACAACTGTCTCTTCATTCGTTTACTTATCTATAATAATTATGTTTTAGTTTTCTGAAATAAAAAACTATTGTGCCGGCTTTCTCTGACCGCCCTCAGATCTTATTGATCATCCACTGTCCGATCATCCAAATTGCAGCCCTCTAGCTTCAGTAATTTTTATCTGATTTTAAGTTAAAATTAGCCATAATCGTGCTTCTGGCAACGCAACGACACAGGCCACCAAGGCCGGCTGAGAGTTTCATGGGCCGCGGCTCATACAGCATTATACTGAGACCACCTCAAGATAGATCTATTTTCGGTGGCCTTGATTATGCGCTGTACAGAAAAGCGAGTGCCCGGCGCTTGCACAGAACCAATACGAAAAAGAGGCATAATTCAGTAGCGAAAGCCCTCCACTGGAGTCTGTGCAAGAAACGCCAGCTAGCTTGCAGTGATAAGTGGTACGAACACCAACCTGAGGGAGTGATAGAAAACGATCAGACAAAGATCCTATGGTATCAGAACAGATAGGGTGATATGTGCCAATAGACCAGACGTGACGTTGATTGACAAAATCAAGAAGAAAGTACCACTCATTGATGTCGCAATACCATGGGACACCAGAGCAGATGAGAAAGAAAGAGAAAAAATTTATAAGTATCAAGACCTGAAAACCGAAATAAGAGGGATATGGGATATGCCAGTGGAAATTGTACTCATAATCATAGAAACACTAGGCACGATCCCAAGATCCCTGAGAAGGAATCTGGAAAAACTAGATGCCGAAGTAGCTCCAGGACTCATGCAGAAGAGTGTGCTACTAGAAACAGCGCACATAGTGAGAAAAGCGATGGACTCCTAAGGAGGCAGGGTGCAACCCGAAACCCCACACTATAAAAACTACCCAGTCGAATAGGATGACTGTGATAGACAAAAAAAAAAAAATAAATAAATAAAAAAATAATAATAATACTGATTATCGTTCATGCACAACTTCTTCCTACTCCCTCCACTACAACAACTAAACAGATCCTACTTTCGTTCCCTAGACCATTATTGTGCTCCGTGCCTGCATTTTGACCGCTTTTGCATTTCAGTAGTCCCAGAAAATATGGGATTACCTCCCTTTCCTCCTCGAGTTTTCTCTCACTGTCCTTAAACTCCTCGCCTTACTTTATGAGACTAAACTGAGAGAAGAAATTGATCGAGATTTTGCCTGTACTCGTAAATAATTTATGTTAAGGCCGTCTGTCATCAGATATTCAATTGAATATAGAATTAGTCTTCTTTTTCAAGAAAGGTTTACGCTATAGAGGTCTACATTTGTTCCCATGTGTGGTAAGACTTCACTTTTTTGTTCCTTATAAGCTGCATAACAATGTGGTTATTTATTTTCATAAATATTAAACAGCATGAGTTTCTTACAAAATGCATAATTCACGTTCTGTACTTTCTGTTATGAAATACGTAATCTCTACTATACAAAGCATCTGTCCGTACCACATATACAAGTATTCATGCATACCAATACGTAATTTCAATAATCCTAATTTTCTTACTTTAAGCTACCACATCCTATCGAATTGAAACTTATATTATCTTATATAGTTCTACAAATGACGAGTCCAATTATTTATAATTTTGTACCACTGATGTCAAATAAATCATTTATTTTCTGCGTTTACTTATACGGGTATGAACAAAAATGTACCGCTCCCTTGCCGACTGGTATCCCATTATTTATAATTTTGCACCACTGATACAAAATGAATCATTAATTTTCTGCTTTTACTTATACGGGTATGAACAAAAATGTTCCACTCCCTTGCCGACTGGTATCCCATTATTCATAATTTTGTACCACTGTCATAAAATAAATTATTCATTTTCTGTCATAAAATAAATTTTACCACTCCGTTGCCGACTGGTATCCCATTATTTATAATTTTGTACCCTTGATACAAAATGAATCATTCATTTCCTGCGTTATACGGGTATGAACAAAAATGTACCACTCCCATACCGTCTGGTATCCCATTATTTATAATTTTGTGCCACTGACACAAAATGAATCATTCATTTTCTGCCTTTAATTATACGGGAATGAACAAAAATGTACCACTCCCATGGCGACTGGTAGCCTACATAATTACGGTTCAGTTATTCACCATTCCACAATGAGCGCAGATGAACATGAAATTGTTCCCATAAAACAATTCTCAATACAGTAATTCCTAATTAACGTTATTCCAAATGCACGAGAAATACGACGCAATTACATGGCCGATTAATTCTCCTAATTATCCTAAAAGGTCAGTGTGGTATATGATGAATAATCATTCGGGTTCTGTAAAGATTAAAATGCAATATAATGTGTAGGTAAATTTTATCTTATTATTGCTTTCCTGGCGATAATTTTGTAGTTTGGATCCTAAATATTACAACCTGATTACGTTGAAGTTTAGTTTGGCATTCAAAGGTTCTTCAGGATTAATTACTTCCTAGTGCAAACTTTTTAAACGATACCTTATAATATGGAAAATTCGAATTTATCTTTTTTTGTTAATCACTTTTCCATAATTTTAAGGTTTGGTTATATGATTATTAGACTAAATCATAATGATCAATGGTAGTTTTTATTACTGTCTTATACACCCATGCATACAAATATCCGTAAGCGACTTTGTAAACACAGGATGTGTAATTTTTTCCCTGAACTAATAAATAATATTTCTTGCCTAACAACTTTTAAAGAAAATGGATTACGGATAGCTACTTAGAGAAAATGTGTTTCATGCGTAACTCTCGCATTCCCATGAACTACTATTTCATATATACTATACATATGTATGTGTTTATATATATATATATATATATATATATATATATATATATATATATATAGCGTGTGTTCTCACAAAAAAACAGAAGTTACACGTGATTTAGTGTAAATCTAAACCACAGTTTTTGCACACACAAACACAAACACATACACACAAAACACACACACACACACACACACACACACACACATATATATATATATATATATATATATATATATATATATATGTGTGTGTGTGTGTATGTATGTGTGTGTGTGTGTGTGTGTGTGTGTGTGTGTGTGTGTGTATTACTTTACTTTAAATCATTGCCTAATGTTGAAGTACTTGCATTTTGGACTTGAATTTATCCTTTTCCTGCGTTTTAAGGGTGTTTTGAACATTTCTGACATTCGTTTCCCTAGCCAGTGAGTTACTTTTTGACATAATTATGATTGACCCCATCCTTACATTCTACAATTCGGGGGACCACTGGGGTAAAACGAGTAAAATACAAAGCCTTAATCCAGTCGATATTTCTCATTCAGATTAAGGTATGTTCATGGTATGTTTACAATCTAATATCATGCACCTAGGTTAGGTTCCATTAGGTCGTAGATTAGACAACTTGCTATCGCACTGAACGTTTGAGACGTTCAAAGCACACATTAAAACACAGGAAAATAATACTTTCAAGTCCAAATGCGATATTGGTTTAAAAGAAAATTTCACTATATATATACTGTATATATATATATATATATATATATATATATATATATATATATATATATATATATATATATATATAAGAAGTTGAGGGTGGGTTCTATCAATCCAGCAAACAGCAATTTAGTGCGAGGAGAAGGACACTTCTTTATTCCTTTCTAGGTGCTTTATTTAGCTGCTGACGTTTCAAGACGTTCAGTCCCATTTTCAAAGCTATATAATAAAAGAAACATATATTAAAAAACAGACTCGGAATAACATAACATAAAATTATAACATAAAAGTATCAGTATGTTAAAAGGAAGAGTGTTTATTTACCAAGTGGTGCTGAAGGCACAGACCGAGTGACAGTCCGGGTCAGCTTCAGCTTCGACGTGAACTCACGAGAGGTATAGAGGTGTTGAGGTGGTCTGAGTATTTAGTTGGGGACAAGTTGTTTAATAAAAGTGATTCTAAAATTGCTAGTTGTTGGTCGTTGGGAGTTCGGCCTATGATTTTAAAATCTTTGTAGTTAATATCGGCTTTGCATTTCTTTGCATGTTCACGTATGCAAGAGAATTCTGGGTTAGATAATTTAACACCCGTTCTGTAACTCACGCCTCGATGAGAATCCAATCTCACTTTTAACAACCTGCGGGTGGAGCCGACATATTTCCCCAGGTTACATCTGGGGCAATTAAATAGGTAAATGACTCGAGGTCATCAAAGGAAGAAGACTCTCTTTGTGTTTGAATAAGGACCTAATTGTCAATGGATTAGAAGGTATTAGCTTTAGGTCAATTGCTGGTAAAAAACTGTTTATTATCTGCCGTAATTCTCGATAGAAATTTTCATCATGGATGAGCGGGACGCTTGCGTATAGTCGTAATTTAGGTACGGTTGGTATTTCACATTTTGGATGGAAAATATTATTTAGAAATTTGTAGAGATGTTTATGAAACAGTTTGGATGGAAAGCAGTTGTCAATAAAGTACTGGTGGAGGTAGAGGATTTCGTTATGGAAATTGTTCCAGTCGGATGTTATACTGAAAGCCCTGTGGAAGAGGGTAGATAAAGAATTCAGTTTAAAATTATAAAAACAATGACTATAAAAATTAGAACCCAGGCCAGTAAAAGTTTTCTTTCTAAAAACCGTAGTATTAAAATGATCATCGTGTCTAAAAACCATTACATCTAGGAAAGGAAGTTTGTTTTCATTTTCGTACTCAGTCGTAAACTTAATATTTGTATGCATATTGTTAGCATATTCGAGAAATTTATCAGCTTGATCTTTATTTCTAAACAGCAAAAGGTATCGTCGACATATCTACTGTAGAAAAGAGGATGGTAAGCCAATGGGCATTCATCCAGCATGCGCTCCTCAGGAGCACATGAAAATGTTGGCGAAGGTAGGACCCAGAGGGCATCCCATCGCCATACCATCGACCTGAATGTAGGCTTTACCATTAAAAACGAAAGCTGTGTCCAGCACAGCAAGCTCCAGCAGTTTTTAAAATCCGTGATATATTAAAATTGTTAAAAATGGTATCTGGGTTGGTAAAATCCGGCTCAGAATAATCTCAATTGTTTCTTCAACAGGTACGTTAGTAAAGAGTGATTCGACATCCATACTGACCATAAATAAATCTGAGTCCTGAGGTAAAATCCTTTCTTTAAAATTATCTGAATTCTTACAACTATAGGTGTTGGTGGTTAAGGGTGCTAAAAGTGGGACAAGGAATTTAGCAAGCTTATAATTAGGAGTGTCATAGGATGTGAGGATGGGTCTCATTGGTACACCTTCTTAGTAAACATGAGGAACTGACAATAACTAAACCAGATAAGGGAAAAGGTACCGTAATTCTAAATAAACTCGAATATATACAGAAAATGGAAAGTATTTTAGAAGACGAAACAAAATTTAAACAGACCGGTGACCCTCAATATCCTGCTATTTTTAGAGTTGAAGATCGCATAAACCGGTTTTTAAAGTGTTTGAAAGATCGGAACATCATTAGTGAAAAATACCTATGATTCTTTGTATAGTACTGGTGCTTCATATGGCGTGATGTATGGACTACCAAAAATTCACAAAGAAAGGTGTACCAATGAGACCCATCCTCACATCCTATGACACTCCCTAATTATAAACTTGCTAAATTCCTTGTCCCACTTTTAGCACCCTTAACCACCAACACCTATAGTTGTAAGAATTCAGATAATTTTAAAGAAAGGATTTTACCTCAGGACTCAGATTTATTTATGGTCAGTATGGATGTCGAATCACTCTTTACTAACGTACCTGTTGAGGGAAACAATTGAGATTATTCTGAGCCGGATTTTACCAACCCAGATACCATTTTTAACAATTTTAATATCACGGATTTTAAAAAACTGCTGGAGCTTGCTGTGCTGGACACAGCTTTCGTTTTTAATGGTAAAGCCTACATTCAGGTCGATGGTATGGCGATGGGATGCCCTCTGGGTCCTACCTTCGCCAACATTTTCATGTGCTCCCTGGAGGAGCGCATGCTGGATGAATGCCCATTGGCTTACCATCCTCTTTTCTACAGTAGATATGTCGACGATACCTTTTTGCTGTTTAGAAATAAAGATCAAGCTGATAAATTTCTCGAATATGCTAACAATATGCATACAAATATTAAGTTTACGACTGAGTACGAAAATGAAAACAAACTTCCTTTCCTAGATGTAATGGTTTTTAGACACGATGATCATTTTAATACTACGGTTTTTAGAAAGAAAACTTTTACTGGCCTGGGTTCTAATTTTTATAGTCATTGTTTTTATAATTTTAAACTGAATTCTTTATCTACCCTCTTCCACAGGGCTTTCAGTATAACATCCGACTGGAACAATTTCCATAACGAAATCCTCTACCTCCACCAGTACTTTATTGACAACTGCTTTCCATCCAAACTGTTTCATAAACATCTCTACAAATTTCTAAATAATATTTTCCATCCAAAATGTGAAATACCAACCGTACCTAAATTACGACTATACGCAAGCGTCCCGCTCATCCATGATGAAAATTTCTATCGAGAATTACGGCAGATAATAAACAGTTTTTTACCAGCAATTGACCTAAAGCTAATACCTTCTAATCCATTGACAATTAGGTCCTTATTCAAAACACAAAGAGAGTCTTCTTCCTTTGATGACCTCGGAGTCATTTACCTATTTAATTGCCCCAGATGTAACCTGGGGAAATATGTCGCTCCACCCGCAGGTTGTTAAAGTGAGATTGGATTCTCATCGAGGCGTGAGTTACAGAACGGGTGTTAAATTATCTAACCCAGAATTCTCTTGCATACGTGAACATGCAAAGAAATGCAAAGCCGATATTAACTACAAAGATTTTAAAATCATAGGCCGAACTCCCAACGACCAACAACTAGCAATTTTAGAATCACTTTTTATTAAACAACTTGTCCCCCAACTAAATACTCAGACCACCTCAACACCTCTATACCTCTCGTGAGTTCACGTCGAAGCTGAAGCTGACCCGGACTGTCACTCGGTCTGTGCCTTCAGCACCACTTGGTAAATAAACACTCTTCCTTTTTAACATACTGATACTTTTATGTTATAATTTTATGTTATGTTATTCCGAGTCTGTTTTTTAATATATGTTTCTTTTATTATATAGCTTTGAAAATGGGACTGAACGTCTTGAAACGTCAGCAGCTAAATAAAGCACCTAGAAAGGAATAAAGAAGTGTCCTTCTCTCGCACTAAATTGCTTATATATATATATATATATATATATATATATATATATATATATATATATATATATATATATATATATATATATATATATATATATATATATATATATATATATATATATATATATATGTATATATATATATATAATTTATTTGAACCCAAAACTAACTTTACCTATGCAAAACTCTGAATAGCTTTACTATGAAAATTCTTGCCTTGTACTCAGTCCTATGTTACTATACCTTATTATTTTGTTACACATTAATATAAACGACATATTTATCTAACCATCTATCTACAATATCGCTTTCTTCGCATTCAGTATGCCTTTAAATGTACAATGAGCTGTTAAAAACTCTTGCAAAATATTCTCATATTTCACACTTAAACTCTGCCTTTTGTCCTTCCCTCCATTTTTCCGAGGAAGAAAAATGACTTTACTCACTGCTGTATATGTAAAGTTTATAATATAGATATTAGTAGAATCTTTTAAACCGTCCCGCATCCTCGCCGATGAGTATACTGTTTGCATCGTGAATCATGGAGCAAATTTATCCTCGACTCCCATTACGTTTAGATGAAAATAAATGGCCCTCTGTTATTTCTTATCACTACTTATCATAGACTTTTAGGAGATGTTACGTATAAAAAAGAAAAGTTTAGATGAACAGTCTACACAATACTCTAGGGCTTAACGTACCCTGACATATTATCCACTTTCTTGGAAGGTGAATCTGCGATCATGCCAGCGTAGATCTTTGCATGAAGTAAACTTCTTTAAGGGGATTTTCACGTAACCGAAGAGATTTAACATCTATTATGTTAGAATTAATTCACAGAAAGATTCCTTCTATTGGCGCAAAAACAACTGGCCTCGTGTCTCCCAGATCCTACAAGGATTTCGGGTTCTCTCCTTCAAATCCCTCAGATTACAAAGGACAGTTGTCAGGACCTTAATACCTATTCTAACACCGGAAGATGCAAGTTGCCTCAACTTATAAACAACACCTCGAGTTAAATCTCCTCTGGATGTACGGGAATGACCCCGTGAGCTGGGAAATTGTTTTTCCCGAAATAGCCAGGAAGTTATAAATCGGTAAAGATAGTTAGATTTTTCATACTGTAATACTTCTACAAGAGCAGTTATTATTATTATTATTATTATTATTATTATTATTATTATTATTATTATTATTATTATTATTATTATTATTATTATTATTATTATTATAGGTAAAGGTAGATTTTTCATACTGTACTTCTTTTACAAGAGCAGTTATTATTATTATTATTATTATTATTATTATTATTATTATTATTATTATCATTATTATTACTATTATTATTATTATTATTATTATTATTATTATTGTTATCAGTAAAGATGATTTTCATACTGTACTACTTCTACAAGAGCAGTTATTATTATTATTATTATTATTATTATTATTATTATTATTATTATTATTATTATTATTATTATTATTATTATTATTATAGGTAAAGATAGACTTTTTACTGTACTTCTTCTACAAGAGCAGTTATTATTATTATAATTATTATTATTATAGGTAAAGATAGAGCTGTTCTACTTCTACAAGAGCAGTTATTATTATTATTATTATTATTATTATTTATTATTATTATTATTATTATTATTATTATTATAATTATTATTATTATAGGTAAAGATAGATTTTTCATACTGTTCTACTTCTACAAGAGCAGTTATTATTATTATTATTATTATTATTATTATTATTATTATTATTATTATTATTATTATTATTATTATTCACTCATGGGAAGATATGTCGAGATTCTTCTCCATGCCCTGAGCCTTTCACGGTGCCTTCAAGAAGAGACAAAACAGTGACCATGACGAGAGAACAGAAATGTCAATACATCACCAAATTAGAATGCTTTGCCCCTATACTACTGATCACACTTCCCCTTGGTCAACAGATTTCCTTCTATCCAGTATTTTACTGTCTACACTTTAAGGTAAAAATCGAGGGTACGTCATTTCATCATTTCTAAATTTCTCTCAAGTTGGTAATGGAATGGAGTATAAAATTCAGGCTAAATGCCAAGCGCTATGACCTATGAGATCATTCAGCGCAGTCTAGTTGACAATGTTCTCACCCTCTGAAAAAATGCTTTGAATGCGCCAGGAAATCTTTAACTGCTTTCCAATTGAAACTCTTAGGGTGTCTGGTTCCTGAAAGAGCTCCCTAAAAGACTGGGTGAATGGTAGGTATTAGATCAGCACATGTAGTGTTCTTATTTTGACCAACAGAGCTGATACCGTGACGTTTATTGTTATGAGTTCGTAACCCAGCATTATAATATTTCTTGACAAAGCTGTGTAGACTATTTTCCTCGCTAGGAACGTTGAAGGATGCCTGCCAAATATGGTCGATTCGCTCACAGGATTCATTCTCTCAAGGTTGATCATTTGCAAGAATTTCGGCAGTTCTTAATTGGATATATCAGGCACGAGGCTAATGACAGGTAAAAACCGATCAGTGGTGAAAAGTTATTTGCGGCTGAAGAAGAAGAAATCAACTCTCTACTAAAGACAGTTAAGAGTGCTGTATCTATTGATTTTTGAAGGCAAATTCGGGTATTGTGTCCAGTTATATCTAATAGCTGCTCTTGGTTGTGATCTGCGTCTGAAGTGTCTGGAGCCCAATCACTCAGAACACATGAAAATGCAACGACGATTGAAGACATCATGGCTGACATAAGAAAAGCGACGCGTGAACCACATTCTGGCCTCGCATGAAAACCATGTTACTTCTATTTAGTTTTCAGTTCTTCACTAGAAGTGTCGATGTGGCAAGTGTTATTATTCCTTCCTCAGGCTTTCCTGTCAGGGTCACTTTCTTGTCAAGTCTGTTAAAGAGCCCACCACAAGGCTATTTCAGCTACCATTATGGGTTTGGTTATGTTCCGTATGCATGTAATTACCTCCACCTAATTAGCAAACAATCCGCTCATACTCTCCTAAAATGTAATTAAAACAAAAGTTAATACCGTCATTAATGAGAATTTTGTCCCTTCTCGAGTTAATTAATCCGTTATATTCAGTTGAACACATACACACGTTATATATATATATATATATATATATATATATATATATATATATATATATATATATATATATATATATATATGTGTGTGTGTGTGTGTGTGTATTTATGTGTATATAATATATATATATATATATATATATATATATATATATATATATATATATATATATATATATATATATATATATATACACGTTCTCAATTTTCCACATAGCATAGCTAATTTTTTCTAAATTTTACTTAGCTAACCGTGGGGAAAACAGTTAGTTACACATCCATTCACTTGTATCAGTTTCTCAATAAAGGATTTTTAAAAGTAACTACCTTTAATTAAACTCTAAGAGTAAACATTCCAACTGCACAAAACTATTAAGTGCCATGGCTGCATATACACTGCACGAAATCTGAAAAGAAAAACACGAATGCTTTCACTGATGCAGTTATTTGTGTTCAGATTCAAAGAAACGTTGTCTCTGGCTTAAGGCATAAAAGGAAAAATCAAATTTGCTAATATTTTCTTTTCAAAGCCATAAACTTACGAAAACAGAAAAGCAATTCGTTCCGTTATCCCTTGGTAAAAATTTTGTTATACATTTTTTTTTTTTTAAGGAAAAATTAAATTAAAAAGATTCCCTGTTCCCTTTCAACTTCGAATGAATAAATTTACCTCTTCCTTCTCTGAGACATGTAATTGTTTTCCTTCTTTTTCCGACTTTCTTTTCTCCGGAGCGTTTAAAAAAAAAAATCTCGTATTGGATTAATTCCCAACCCGACTGCCGTCAAAAAGACGCGTAGTTAAATTGTCGTGTTCTCTTTGAAAATCCCACTTTTGTGATGTTTTTCCGGTTATATTAAACTATGATTTTTAAGCGGGCTGGATATGCGCCATTCAAGAAATTCCTCTGAAGCATTCAGGGCGAAAAGTAGATTACGCGTATTAAAGAGTGTTTTCTCTTTCATTCCCTCCGTTTCAGTATTATTTGGAAAATTCATTTAGGAAATGTTCGCTAAAAAATGTGGGAAATTCACTCTGAAAATGTTCAGTATTATTTGGAAAATTCATTCAGAAAATATTCACCATTATTTAGGAAATTCATTCAGAAAATGCTCACTATTATTTGGGAAATTCATTCAGAAAATGTTCATTATTATTTGGGAATTCATTCAGAAACTGTTCACTATTATTTGGGGAATTTATTCGGAAACTGTTCACTATTATTTAGAAATTCATTCAGAAAATGCTCACCATTATTTGGGAAATTCATTCAGAAAATGTTCACAATTATTTGTGAAATTCATTCATAGAATGTTCACAATTATTTGGGAAATTCATTCAGAAAATGTTCTCTATTATTTGGGAAATTCATTAAGAAAATGTTCACTATTCTTTGGGAAATTTATTCATAAAATGTTCACTATTATTTGGGAAATTCGTTCACAGAATATTCACTATTATTTGGGGAAATAACCCAGAAAATTTTCACTATTATTTAGGAAATATATTCAGAAAATGTTCATTAATATTTAGGAAAAATTCATTCAGCAAATGTTAACTATTATTTGGGAAATTTATTCAGAAAATTTTAACTATTATTTGGGAAATTCATTCCCAAAATATTCACTATTATTCTGGATATTCATTCAAAAAAGAATATGTTAGTCACAATTGATATTCAAGAAAGACTAAAAAGTATAATGGCGCAATTTTATTGAAACGTTGACAATGCTTTGATCCGTTTAATAAAAATAATATATAATACAAAACTAAATCAAACAAAGTAGACACATCTTATGAAATTTAATCCTTTTCATATCTTATATTGTCTTTAGTGTGTATTTATTAGTCGGCTCAATAATGATTTGCCCAAATGTTCTACATGATAAATGTCCATCGAATATTTCAGACAATTATATGCAAAAATACAATGCAAATATGCGAAGGCATGCTTTCGGCATTAACATGTGTATAACTCTCTCTCTCTCTCTCTCTCTCTCTCTCTCTCGGTGTGTAACCATAATTTCATTATGCTTTGTTGTGACATTTTCACATCAAAGTATTATAATGTCTGGCTAAGTCTTATCAGATATGTATTTGTTAAAAAATCATAAATCTCATCAAAAGCAGTCATAACTGTATGCGTGCAAGAATGCTTCAATATTTGTATGTAATATTTCCTTCTTTCTCTCACACTTGTATGCGTATGAATATTATTCACCAATTTTTAGGAGACACTTTCTTCCTTATGAGGTGCTTTTGTGGTCCTTCGCGATATTGCTGAATCTAGAGGCAACAGGTTGCTACAGAACAGCTTCTGTTCTCCAACTACTTACAATCTTGTAATCTGGAAATATATGCGAATGCATGTGTCTCAAAATACAGTACAAATGCATGCCTCAAAGTACTGACTGAATTTAAAAGATACTATTGTAAAAAAAAAAAAAAAAAAAAATAGTGGCAACCTTGCACACTATACCATTTTCTTTACCTTTTATGCCGTCCATATATTTTATACAGTGACGCAAATATTTCGGCTTACAGCAGCGAAATCCTGTTGGATTTAAATCCTATCCGTTTCATCCCTGGGATTAGAATTGATAGCCTATACTAACGTCAGCTGATGCAACTTGCCTCGACCTTAATGGAGAAGCTTCGTTCAGATCTCTCGCATCAGGGTATGGGAATGGCCACACGGACACTTTGTTATTTAGAACAAAAAAAAAAAAAAGGAAAAAAAAGCTTTTCATATATGGTACATTTTGAACAAGGCTTTTCAAACATGATGCATTTGAACACGGCTTTTCATACATGATACATCAGCACAAGGCTTATCATGCATGATACATTTGAAAACAGTTTTTCGTATGTGATACATTTTAGCAAGACTTTTCATACGTGATACATTTGAACAAGGGTTGTCATACATGGTATATTTGAACATTCTCATGACAATCACCAGCAACTATAATCATCATATTTGGATAGCAGCTTAATTCATTTTATAGTGTTCATAGAATAAGCAATTAGGGGTAATTATTAGTATCTCGAACTCACTGAAGCAAAACAGTTCACCGGCACCATTTCTCGTGGGAGATACAGCGCCCACAAAAGAACTAAGGAACAGTTATATCCGTTAATCCTACCTTTGTTAGGCTTTCTGAACAAAACAACTTGTTGTTCCGAAATTCGCGGCGTTCGTCCGGGGTCTGTAGATAGTTAAAGAGAATGATCAAACATACAACACTGATGCAAGGCATCTAGGGAAAGCTTATCGTTATCCAAGATATTTTCAAGAAGAGTTATCAGTGGCTAACTTGAGACAGCCTAGTCATAATAATTTTAGTATAGTTTGACACTAACTTATCTCTCTCTCTCTCTCTCTCTCTCTCTCTCTCTCTCTCTCTCTCTCTCTCTCTCTCTCTCTCTCTCTATATATATATATATATATATATATATATATATATATATATATATATATATATATATATATATATATATATATATATATATATATAAATATAAGACTTCATCATTAAACATTAACAAATCAAACCTTCGTTAAAACGAAGAAGAAGAAGAATATATATATATATATATATATATATATATATATATATATATATATATATATATATATGTTTACAAGCCTAAGAACTCAACACCAATAGTTTCCCTTTACCTTAAAAGAATATAAAAGACTTCACTGCTAAACAATAATATGCAATCACTTTACCCTGAAAGCAAAATAATTGCGCATACACCAAAAAGATAAAGCCAACTGGACATTAAAATGCAAAGGAAAACCACAAATCGACTGCTATTTTCTTCAGGTACTTTGTCCAATAATCCCATTTCCTCACTGTGCTAGTGTCTTTGCACTCTCAGTGAAAGTTCCTATGACTGCCAAGGACATCATGCACATATGCTCAATTAATCTAGTTCTTACTAAGGATGGCTCCAAAGGAGAACAAGGCGACAGTCATTAACAACGAGAGAACATGAGGGAGTTTCATCTTTAAATTTATTCCGAAAGGGCCGAGGAACAACGCCTACTAGGTAGACATGAAATTCAGAAATTCCGTAGCAAAACCGTTCGTTCTCGGGACTGGAGTAATGGAATTTAAATAACAATCTTTTTTAGGCCAATAGTGAAATCCCTCTTTCCTGAATACTGGTATGGGAGCCTTTCACTCGCCCCTCTTGATATATTCAACAGAGGAACGTTCTATACATGGAGTGAAAATATACCCGACCTTTAGATTCTGTGAAGACATATACGATACCAAAATCCTTTCAAGTTTGTGTCTGTGGGCATTGCTATCAGTGTTCGAGAAACTGCAGCTGCTAGATTCAATTGAAAAGAATATACGTCTCCCCGTGTTTATTAAGGAAGAATTATATTAAACTCATCTCAACATTTACTTCACACTAACTGTGGAATGTTATTAATATATCCCTTACATGAGGTATATTTGAATAATCTGTTAGTAAAGAGGAGCAAACTGCCAACTCATAAGATTCTTTATATACATATATATACATATATATGTGTGTATATATATATATATATATAATATATATATATATATATATATATATATATATATATATATATATATATATATATATATATATATATATATATATATATATATATATATATATGTGTGTGTGTATGTGTATATACACACATATATTTATAAAACAATCACTGCTGGAATCACGCCCCTTAACTAAAAATACTAATAATATTCCTTTTACTACCAACACTTCCAGTATTATTTCTATTAATATTATGTTGCTCATGATTCGAAGCTTTATTATTTTCTCTTTGTTTTATTATTTCTACTGTTATTATTATTATTATTATTATTATTATTATTATTATTATTATTATTATTATTATTATTTTAATATTTTTATATTTATTACTATGATTATTATAACCATTATTAATCTATTATATATTATAATTATTATTACTTTATTTTAATATTTTTATTATTTTAATATTTTATTTTAGTTTTATTATTACTATTGTTATTATTATTATAACCATTATTAATATATTATCATTTTTATTATTTAATTCTAATATTTTTATTATATTTTATTATATTTTTCTATCATAATTATCATAACCATTATTAATCTATCATATTATTATTATTATTATTATTATTATTATTATTATTATTATATTATTGTTGATGAGGTTGTTTTAACACATCTGTGTCAAATAAGATTGTGTTTTTCGTTATATTTATTCAACAGGTGAGATATTAAATTCATCCCCAGATTTATTTGACACTGACAGTGACATCCTTATCAGCAACATATCCAATATTCGATCAATTATTTGAATAATTTATCAGTACAGAGGAGTAAATGGCCAGCTCCTAAGATTCTCGAGTTACTTAATTTGGAAATGGTTTGCTTACTTCTTTATTTTACCATTTCATATATATATATATATATATATATATATATATATATATATATATATATATATATATATATATATATATATATATATATATATATATATATATATATATATATATATATATATATATATATATATATATATACTGTACATATTATTATTATTATTATTATTATTATTATTATTACTAATGGCATATATGTAATTAGCATGTCTATGCATCATAATGCCTTAATCATACTATCAGTTCCACAAGCTCCAGGGCTGAAAAATGAGAGAGAGAGAGAGAGAGAGAGAGAGAGAGAGAGAGAGAGAGAGAGAGAGAGAGAGAGAGAGAGTTTGCGAGCACTCTCACGGGTATATCACTGTTTCAGAGGAAATTGCACAACATATATTGAAGTGGATCGTTAGTAGTTTTGAACAGAAATGATTGAATGCCTTTGAAGGCAGATTATCTCAACGCTCTAGGATTTCAACAGAATTCATGAGAGAGAGAGAGAGAGAGAGAGAGAGAGAGAGAGAGAGAGAGAGAGAGAGATTGTGACAGTGGTTAAGGATTATTTAAATGTTAATGTGAAGCGAGTGGGGTTACCGTGCAGCCCTTTGAACTTCATTGAACTGTATGAAGATTTATTCACTACACTATAAAGAAATCTGGATGAAAATCAATGTATAGCTGATACGTTCTTATCGAAAACGACTTACTTCTTCGTGAAATAAGCAACTAGTTCCTCATTCGACTTTTTATTGGTACATCAAAGGTGACTTGCTTCCTACAAATCTCATATGTTACACCTGCTAATGTGCATCTTCTAACTACCACTTCTAACGCCTTAAAATCTTTCCTACAGATGAATCGAAATATTTGTTATCCTGCTACACACACACACAGAGCCAAAACACCAATGGGTATAAGGACCATCATCAATCCCGTGATCAGTATAAGGTTTCTGGTGCAAAGACATACTTAGTTTTACCCGACAACGTTACAAGTAATCACTTCAGCTCGCAATTTATATAAAATAAAAATAAAAAACCTACTATTTGTTTTATCATGTGAAAGGGAGCCTATAACCATTCATAAAGGTCACCAAATGTTTATAAACTATTTTAGTTTTGCTGAGACAAGTGCCCCTAAGCAAGTCCATTTGTCTTTCTGGCACAAACTAAATTAATCAAAAACTTTTGCAACCCGTTCAAATTCCTTTTTGAAATCTCTTCAAGCCAGACGAGGTTCTACAGTTCATACAATTATTCATACAATTATTTTCTGGCAACCTTAAGACAGACAATGGTGTATGTGTACTACATCCATACAGTTATACACATACTACAAACACAGTCATGGATTCTCTAAATTTTGCTAATGTGACGAACCTCACAATCGAAGTTTAACTGGAGTAAAAGGAAACCGGTGGACCACTGGAGAAAATTAAAGCACACTGCTGTTTCCAGAGAAGAACGGTGTTGTTTGTATGCGGCCTGTGGCTGCGCCATTTCCTTCAGAGGGGGAGATCTCAAGGTTCAGGACGAGTATTGTTTCTCATGACGGCTGGGGTGAGGGTTCCCAAAACCAAACAGATTTGGCAAGGAAAAAAATCGTGACTTTTAACAACGGTGGCAGGAAATAAAACACAAACAACAACAGCCAAATGCAGGACGCTGACCTCGCAGAGAAGCAAAGAGTGTGACGCAACGCCAGAGAGGAATGGGGGAAAGAGAGCGGAAGAGAGGACGCAAGGGTCGGCGAATAACAAGTGTTAGATTATAGGGCACCCTCTGAGAGTTCAGACTCGTACACAAGGAGAGCCAGAGAGCCAATCACTGAAAAGGGCCACCGGCTCGGGAGACATCAGCACACTCTACCACCAAAACCCCTACTTTGAATATATGAATTGAACTGTATATAGAATTTGGACCAAAGGCCAAGCACTGGGAACTATGAGGTCGCGCAGCGCTGAAAAGGAAATTGACAGTAAAAGGTTTGAAAGTTGTAACAGGAGGAAAACCTCGCGGTTGCACCATGAAACAATTGTAATGAGAGGGTGGAAAGTAAGATGGAAGAAAGATAAAATGAATGGAGGTACAGTAAAAGGAACCAAAAGGGTTGCAGCTAGGGGCAGATGGCACGCTGCAAAGAACCTTAAGTAATGCCTACAGTGCACCGCATGAGGTGCATGACGACACTACCCCCCAATGCCGTTCTTTGAATATAAAGAAAATCTTGGGGTTAGCAGGACTGGCAGACTGAGACTAACTGGACTTTTACCTCAAAATATCTCAGGGCGACGAAATTAGCCTAGTCATCAACAACAACAACTCTGTACGAGTCATTAATACTAGTAAACAGAACCTACTCTTGGAAATTACAAAGAGTTTTTATTAATCTATATATAAAAGATTTAATGCAAATTTCATATGAACGAACTCAAAAAATCCAGTCAGCTCTCACTATACTTCTGAAATAACTCCAAGTTTAGTTTCCACTTATTAAATCAACATTTGAGAAAATTTTGAATGACTTAGCTTTATTTCCCTGTGATATAACACAGTGATATAACACAAGTCCATACTGGCTAAGCGAAATTAAATACATAAAATATCCTAAAAGACTGATCTGAACACGGAGACAAAAAGGAGGAACTGAATCGCATGTTTCACACGCACATGACAACAGCGCCACCTCTCTGGCGACACTGGTTGACCTGGAAGTGAAGCATTCAAGTATGTGAGCGCTTCACCTGGTAGTTACTGGCTGGTTTTGCAATAAGTCACCGAAGCAATTAAAACGATAAAGGCAATTGTGACGCTATAATGCCGAGCCCTTGTATGCGATCTTTGATTTGCATACCAAAGTGCAAGACTCACATGAATATTCAATGCGTCATTTCCACGGTAAGGATGCACCTATGATGCCCCAAATTATTAAGGATTATTTTTTTATTTCCTCCTGAATTTAATTATCACTTAGGATTGCCTGAGGTAATGTGGTTTATAGACAAAATATAAGGCTACAATAGGAAATCGAGACTAACATGGAAACTAAAGTTCTAAAAGAATGCTATATCTAAAATAAATTTGATTTGTAACTTGTTCTTCAATTTATTGGTATTTCTTTGAACAGTCAACCAAAACATAACTAATCAGTCAACCGAAACATAACTAATCCAGTATAAGCATTATTCTGTTGACGATCAAATGCTGAAATAAATTTGATAAAAAGCAGTTAACTTTTTTACAAATTTAGAAAATTTCTCTCTCTCTCTCTCTCTCTCTCTCTCTCTCTCTCTCTCTCTCTCTCTCTCTCTCTCTCTCTCTCTCTCAATAAATATTCTTCTTATTGCATGAAGCTTCAAAAGAATGTTTCATTGTAGATTTTCAGATTTTCCTTATATTATACAATTAAAGATTAATTCAGTCAACCAAAACATAACTAATCAGTCAACCGAAACATAACTAATCCAGTATAAGCATTATTCTGTTGACGATCAAATGCTGAAATAAATTTGATAAAAAGCAGTTAACTTTTTTACGAATTTAGACAATTTCTCTCTCTCTCTCTCTCTCTCTCTCTCTCTCTCTCTCTCTCTCTCTCTCTCTCTCTCTCTCTCTCAATAAATATTCTTCTTATTGCATGAAGCTTCAAAAGAATGTTTCATTGTAGATTTTCAGATTTTCCTTATATTATACAATTAAAGATTAATTCAGTACAAGTATGCCATGAAATATTCCACCTCTTGACAGCAAAATTTATTAAGATGTACAACTAAATACACGCGATTAACTTGTAATTACCCAGATTCTCTCATAACCACTGGAGCTTCTGTTACTTTGTATTGTGCTAAATAGATTTATAAAAAAATAAAAGTTTCTCTCACTCCCAAAAGTGTAGGTTCCCTAATTTCAATAACAAAAACCTACCTAATACTTTCGTTAACCGATCATAAACTGAAATTAAAGGAGAACTCACCTTTGCTAAGGCGTATTTTTAAAGATAAAACATTTTGTAATTTGAGGAGTTATTATTTGAGTCTATATAAAGAAACAAGTGTAAATATACTTGCATACATCATCGAGCTCGGATCTTTTTTGTTATTCCAGTACAAAGCTTAACAAAGAGGTCAAATGGTGGTCCCCTGTGTTATACTTATCCCAGGTCAGTTCAGTATCTTCGCCAACGCAAACTGAGCGAGTCAACCCACAACCATTTTGTGAAACGCCTTAATACTAAGGATTACAGTTTACCCAGAATTACACGAGGAGGGGAAAATTTAATAAAGCTGCTAGCATGTCACGTAAATGTGAATGTGAATGTGCAGATGCGCAAATGAGAATATGCAGATTTTTCTCTCTCTCCCTATCCTCCCGCCTGTTAAGATTAAGGCTTGTGCTTTGAATGACATCAGAGTTCCCCGTTATCAGAAGTGTACCTTCAAGTTTTGAGAACGATGCCAACTATTCAATAAACTTCCCTGGTTATTTTTAAGATAAAGGCTTGTGCTTTGAATAACATCAGAATTTCCCGTTATCAAAAGTGTACCTTGAAGATTTGAGAATGATGCCTACTGTTTAATAAACTTCCCTGGCAATAACTAATCAAGGTACTCACAATATGCATTTAACAATTTCAGCTGCAATTAAATAAACATCCTAATGTGCAACATACTGCCTCCAAAATCTTTGACTCAAAGAATTCCTAAGTGCATTCACTTCTGCACCACTGCCTTGCATCTTTCAGCATGTCTGCGAAATTCTATTCCTAAAAACATGCTGAAGTCAATAACCTCAGCAGGCTTATGAAAAACAAATCACCCAGCAATTAGTATATTTTAACTAAAACTGAGGCACTGATGCACTCAACCCTTACATGACGATTTTAACAATAGTAACGGTAGACTAGGGATTATAAAGCCGAAGTATACTCGTACCATGCAAAACCTGGGATAAAACATTACCAAATAGGTACGAAAGCTTAGGGAGTGGGTCCGAGTAGGTTAGCAAGCCTGCCTGAAATAACAAGAGACTATCTGTATGCAAATGCATCCCTTGACACATAGGCTGACAAATGAACCATTGCTATTTCCGCCCCCATTCTTCTTTACAAAAAGTCTAACTTTTTTTTGTAGCTCAGGATATTTTGATAATGATTAAATGCTGGGCATTTATGGACAGGTTCAACAGCCGGCGAGAAACCTGATTTAATCTAAAAATCTAACCTCTTGCTCGCGTTTTGAGTTTAATTTCTGGATATGAAGGAGATGATGTGTCAGCTTTGTGTGTATCGTCAAAGTGTGATTTCGAAAATGTGCATACTGCTGCAACCGTGTAAATGCAATATCATTACCTGTTCATCTCTACAAATGAATGATTTCAAAAGCTGAAATATGAAACCCAAAGTTTTTTTTTTTTTTTTGGAGGGGCTACATTGAAAACATTACTAAAGGTTTTAAATTTTTAAATGTTAAAGTAAGAATTTTTCCATATGTCCATTTTAAGGGAAATGCTTAGTTTTTTCCCCAGACTTCCTTTGCATGCTGGTAACCTCAGAATAAACCGTCGATCGCAACCGTTGGTCAAAGCTTATATAAGGAGCGCGGATTCTTAGTAAGCACGATTTATCTTGGTTTAGAAAAGCACGGAAGCGATATATTTTACCAAAAGACCATCACCAAGCCTTTTCCAGTGAGGATTTTGTTCAAGCTATCATGAAATTTAAATAAGCACGCAAGTAAATGCCTTTGCTATTAATGCTATTAGGTCTAGCCTGACTCAACGTCAAAATTCTGAATAGCCACAGGCCTTGCTCGAAGCGTTAGTTATTAATAAATACTGTTATGAGATTAATATAACGGACGAAAACTTAGTGGAACATGCGAGAGGCATTCGCAGCCGATTTAATTACGAGCAATAATGCAACGTTTTATTAATTACGCTGTGAACTTTGCAGCCTAGGGTTTATGTACGTAGGTAAAAAAAATCATTGTTACTTATGTGGCCATCTCGAAAGCTTACGATCGACTTGAAAAACATACATTAACACATGCTTTATCACATGGGTAATGTCACAGCAATTTGGTCCAAGGCACTAGTTGCTTGCCGTAATGGAGTTTAACTAAGCCATTCCTAGATTGACAAATATAGTCAGTTGGTTATTTAGTCACATTCTTCCGTATCTTTATACATTAACCCCTTGAATCCTTGTGCAGTTCGTGCATACTCCCCTTTGCCCCTACACATCTGACAACTTGTTTTATACTAAACGTACTCACATCACATTCCCCCTCCCTTAATACCTTACATGAGGTCTAAACCCGCGAGTTGTAATAATAAGCACAATCTTGAATTTCTTGGATACTCCTTCAGACGTGATTTGTGGAATCTAAACACCCGACAATATCAGCGCTTCTTGTTAAACAACGGCCTTATTTTCAAGATGATCAACTTGCGATTAAAAAAAATATTACAAAAATAGAAAAAGTACTATAGTGAATTTTCGTTTATAGGGCATCCCCCTGTTCAACTAGGAACTATTACTTAACACCAAAGTGGTAATTACTTCAATTATATACTTACCAAACTTGGCATTAGTAGTTTCAAGCTAACTATGCATTCAATGCAATAAAAACGAAATTTCACTCAAATATTGTTCACAGGTAAGCTGAAGTATAGGCACGGAATATCTTCAAACAACAAACGTCCTACTATCCTACTACCATGGTAATAAAATCTGTTTTGGACCAAAGAATTCAATAAAATACTTTATTTTACATATATACAAATTAGTCCTCACCATCCTGAACCAATTCTCAACCTTCCTAAATGAGGTTGGAAGTAACCTCGTAGCAGAGGGACAGGCAAAATTCATCCCGGCTGTTGGCAGCACATCCTTTCAAGTTGGGCTCGCATTTCAACTGCAAAAACAAAAAAAAAGGCATTTTACGTAATGTCCTATATTGCCGGAGGAGTGTCCTACAGTGACACTGGCTAATTCGCATTGCAACTGCAAAAACAAAAAAAAAGGCATTTTACGTAATGTCCTATATTGCCGGAGGAGTGTCCTACAATGACACTGGCTAATTCGCATTTCAACTGCAAAAACAAAAAAAGGCATTTTACGTAATGTCCTATATTGCCAGAGGAGTTTCCCGTAGTACCTGGCACTGGCTAATTCGCATTTCAACTGCAAAACAAAAAGACATTTTAGGTAATGTCCTATATTGCCGGAGGAGTGTCCTACAGTGACACTGGCTAATTCGCATTGCAACTGCAAAAAAAAAAAAAAAAAACGCATTTAACGTAATGTCCTATATTGCCGGAGGAGTTTCCTGTAGTACCTGACACTGGCTAATTCGCATTTCAACTGCAAAAACAAAAAGCCATTTTTAGGTAATGTCCTATATTGCAGGAGGATTGTCCTATGGTGACACTGGCTAATTCGCATTTCAACTGCAAAAACAAAAATCCATTTTACGTAATGTCTTATATTGCCGGAGGAGTTTCCTGTAGTAGCTGACACTGGCTAATTCGCATTTCAAGTGCAAAAACAAAAAGACATTTCAGTTAATGTCTTATATTACCGGAGGAGTGTCCTATAGTGACACTGGCTAATTCACATTTCAACTGCAAAAATAAAATAGACATTTTAGGCAATGTCCTATATAACCGAAGTGTCCCCTATAGTACCTGACACTGGCTAATTCAAGACACCAGGTTCATAAGATATTATCCTTACTTAACTGACACAGACAAATACAAAACCCAAGGCTTATGAAGCATATATGCTACATTATCTGATACGGGCATATACATTGAATTGAAGTGAATATAGAATTTAGGCCAAAGGCCAAGCACTGGGAACAATAAGGTCATTCAGCGCTGAAACGGAAATTGACAGTAAAAGGTTTGAAAGGTGTAACAGGAGGAAAACCTCAAAGCAGTTGCACTATGAAATAACTGTTAAAGAGGGTGGAGAGTAAGATGGAAGAAAGAGAATATGAACGGAGATACAATAAAAGGAATGGAAGGGGTTGCAGCTAGGGGCCTAACCCTACGGGGACGGGCAAATACAAGACGCAAGGTTATCAGAATTTTAAATTTTAATATAACGTTCTGTAAAAATTTAGCTTGAAACTGCTAAAAATACAAAGGCGACATGAATCTCTTTCATGAGAACTTAAATTTATTTCTGTCCAGTGTGAATTTCGTATTCTTAAAAAAAAAAAATTATATATTTTTATATATATTATATATATTATATATATATATATATATATATATATATATATATATATATATATATATATATATATATATATATATATATATATATATATATTACATATATATATATATATATATATATATATATATATATATATATATATATATATATATATATATATATATATATATATATATATATATATATATATATATATATATATATATATATATATATATATATATATATATATTACATATATATATATATATATATATATATATATATATATATATATATATATATATATATATATATATATATATTATATATATATATATATATATATATATATATATATATATATATATATATATATATATATATATATATATATATATATATATATTACATATATATATATATATATATTACATATATATATATATATATATATATATATATATATATATATATATATATATATATATATATATATATATATATATATATATATATATATATATATATATTATATATATATATATATATATATATATTACATATATATATATATATATATATATATATATATATATATATATATATATATTACATATATATATATATATATATATATATTACATATATATATATATATATATATATATATTTATATATATTATATATATATATATATATATATATATATATATATATATATATATATATATATATATATATATATATATATATATATTACATATATATATATATATATATATATATATATATATATATATATATATATATATATATATATATATATATATATATATATATATATATATATATATATATTATATATATATATATATATATATATATATATATATATATATATATATATATCCAAAGCTTTGCATCAGATAACTGTTACTGGCAAAAATATTTACCTAACTAAAGAACAAAGAACGGTAACTTCTACTCACCTCACCGTCGATCTGACAAATGCAAATTAAGCATGGTGAAACCTGGACGAATTTATTCCACTGATAAACTGTACCTAAGTATGTGCAAGCAACGGGCTCCTTGATGTTATTTTCAGCCCACAGGGTGAGGTCCACCGTCTGTATTCTGTCACATCGCCACAGGGGATTTCTGAAAGGAAAAAGCTGCCATTATCTTCATGACCCTGAGTTTTGTAGTTGTTCACAATCTAGTCAAGATATTGTATAATATTTATAAATAAAATAAATGTTTAAAAAATCGTCAAAATATTTAAAAATGTGTATGTATCAGGCACAAATTGCAGTTCACAGTTTAGTCGAAACATTATACTGTATACCTATATAAGAATAAAAGTAAAATGTACTCTATAAAATTTCATGTTCAAAAGTATTATGCACAAATTTTCCAATTCACAGCTTAGCAAAATATATAACATCTATAAATAAAAAAAAAGTCAAACGCATTACAATTACAAATATTATACACAAATTTTCCAATTCACAGCTTAGCAAAATATATAACATCTATAAATAAAAAAAGTCAAGCGCATTACAGTTACAAAATTCGTCAAAATTCATGATAAAATTTGTATACTCAAATGCACTATGCACGTATTCTGCAAGCACATCTCCTGCAAGCAGCATGCACACGAAAACTGCATTATGCTGGATATTTACTCAACATGAGACGGAATGAAAAAAGCCCTCAGGGGAATGAGGCTCTCCTTCGGATTCCGTGCACAGGGGTCCTTGCTTTCGTGGTCCATAGTGTCACACAGCACTCTTGCGAAAGAGGCCGAGGTTCTGATGGCATGCAACTGCGCTGGTGTAAATCCACCGTCGGGATTTTCATACCTGTCAAGGAAATGTTTTAGCAAAAAAAAAAAAAAAAAAATTACTTTCAAGTCTTTGATATCCTTATCAGTGAATGGTCTGCTAAGTAATTTATCGATCTCGCGAATCTGTCTGAGACGTAATTTATCAATCTCGAGAATCTACTATTACAAGTCATTTATCTGAACAGTTTACATGTTCCAAAATTGTGAAATACTTTTCAGGTGTGGATATTTTCAAAATATCATTATGGATACATGGCAGATCTTTTCAATAAAAAACAAAAACATAGTTACAGGAAAACTGTCAAAAAAATTACAAATCTACACACGAAAAACAATGGTTGCACATACCCAACCCTGCTGTAATTAACTTTTTGTCCTTAATTTCATCTCAATATATCCGTATACCATATGGAATACAAAATACGCACTTTTATATAAAAAAAAAGAATTATCACAAACTGTATGAAAATCGCTTAAAGCAATTATTCAAAAGCTAACAATGGTTAAATGAACAGGTGAACGCCTATTGCTGCGTAAATTAGTTGTCAGAAGACTAACTGGTACACCTGAATTGAAATTTTAAAATACTTTCCAAATAATTCTACATGAGAAGGGGGCAAAAAGTAAAGATACCCCTAAACTTACGTTTTCTATTACGGTCGCCTGTATGAAAGAACCATCTATGGTGAACTTAAGAAAAAATCTATTTTCACAATTTTGTAAGTTTTGGGCTGTAAATATGGTCATTAAGAGTTAAATTTCTACCAATATATACACAAGTCTGATACATACCTTCATAAGTAAAGAGCAGAAATACATTTTACACATTTTTAATGCTGTGCTTCATCACCTGCACCTGTCCTGAACTAAATGCTAAAGTTACATGTAAACACCACAAATCAAATACAAAAAACAGGTTGCATGAGCCACGAACCCTATCAATATTTCTACTTTCTAATTTTTGGTAGTTCGGAGAACGACGGGACTACCTCCGAATGGAAGTTAAGTCCATTGTCTCCGATGTTTAGTGTTACTTGGGGAGGTCCGGTGAAGTTAGGAAAGCAAGGTCCGATTAGGTCAGACCTGGCTTTTGGGAAAGGTTAGGTTTGTTTACGTATGCGAAACCTGTTCCGTCGTTCTACACTTGCCCCCTATTTATTTTTTTTTAATTGATACCATGCTTAACTTACTTTTGGAATACAAAGCCATCCTTATAAAACGATATTGAATTCTGCCCAACTGTAAAAATCTGTCAATTTCTGTTTACTATAACGTCTGACATGCAGGTCGAATGAACGTCATGTACGTTATGTATTGTCTTTTACAATTATATATAACACTACTTATGTTTTTCTTGTTGTTGCTGGACTGCTCTTACAAATTTCTGGTGGCTGCATTAGAGACTTTCATTCTAATTGCATCATGGGAGACATTAACGGGCAATCAACATAAAACTCACCAAAATCTGTCGCCGCGTCTAGCATTCAAGAACTGATAGGCAATAATGCAAGCAAAGGTTGGCCCGACGAGTCCTCCAGGAACAGGGTCTTCTGCCTATAAATGAATACATTAACATCAGTACATACATAAAGACCTAAAATATTAATGTTATATCAATACCCTACTCGTAATTTTCGTGCTTTAAATTAGCCTTGGTGGGGAAATCATTTTACAGTAAAATTACTATCTAATCTATTCAAGCCTAGAACAGTGAAGTAAACATTCAAGAAATTCTTCATAAAATTTCTGGGTTGGGCATAACTAAATATTGAGAATGGCCGTGAGATTTGGGTCTCAAAGCCGAGCACGGACGTACTATCAGCCACTTAGAGTTCAAGACAGAGATCCAGGAACAAATTGGACAGCAAGACAGAGATCCAGGAACAAACTGGACAACAAGACAGAGATCCAGGAACAAATTGGGCAGCAAGACAGAGATCCAGGAACAAATTGGACAACAAGACAAAGATCCAGGAACAAACTGAGCAGCAAGACAGAGATCCAAGAATAAACTGGGCAGCAAGACCGAGATCCAGAAACAAATTGGGCAGCAAACAGAGATCCAGAAACAAATTGGGCAGCAAGACAGAGATCCAGGAACAAATTGGACAGCAAGACAGAGATCCAGGAACAAATTGGACAGCAAGACAGAGATCCAGGAACAAATTGTGTAGCAAGACAGAGATCCAGGAACAAATTGTGCAGCAAGACTGAGATCCAGGAACAAATTGTGCAGCAAGACAGAGATCCAGGAACAAATTGTGCAGCAAGACAGAGATCCAGGAACAAATTGGGCAACAAGACAGAGATCCAGGAACAAATTGGACAGCAAGACAGAGATCCAGGAACAAATTGGGCAGCAAGACAGAGATCCAGGAGCAAATTGGGCAGCAAGACAGAGATCCAGGAACAAATTGGATAGCAAGACAGAGATCCAGGAACAAATTGGACAGCAAGACAGGGATCCAGGAACAAATTGAGCAGCAAGACAGAGATCAAGGAACAGACTGGACAGCAAGACAGAGATCCAGGAACAAATTGGGCAGCAAGACAGAGATCCAGGAACAAATTGGACAGCAAGACAGAGATCCAGGAACAAATTGGACAGCAAGACAGAGATCCAGGAACAAATTGGGCAGCAAGACAGAGATCCAGGAACAAATTGGGCAGCAAGACAGAGATCCAGGAACAAATTGGGCAGCAAGACAGAGATCCAGGAACAAATTGAGCAGCAAGACAGAGATCCAGGAACAAATTGGACAGCAAGACAGAGATCCAGGAACAAATTGGGCAGCAAGACAGAGATCCAGGAACAGACTGGACAGCAAGACAGAGATCAGGAACAAATTGAGCAGCAAGACAGAGATCCAGGAACAAACTGGGCAGCAAGACAGAGATCCAGGAACAAATTGGACAGCAAGACAGAGATCCAGGAACAAATTGGACAGCAAGACAGAGATCCAGGAACAAATTGGGCAGCAAGACAGAGATCGAGGAACAAACTGGACAACAAGACAGAGATCCAGGAACAAAGTGTCTACAAGGATCTAAAGGCGACGCTGAAAGAAACTCCAACAGTTTTTCCAAGTAGCAATAAAAATATAGAAGAAAAATTAAACTATATAAAAATCATGACAAACTTTGAATTCTACCAGAAAACATCAGAGCACTCCCATCTAAATGTTACCACATCACCCCATATGCTCTACTTTCCATCTATGTGAGTTCCGATCCGCGATTTTAGTAAATTCACTCTTAATGTCTGTTCCTTTTTTACTTAGAGTCCCATTCCACCAAATTCGGCAAATTCGACTCGTCATATACACAAATAGAGCAAACATCGAAAATTCTTTTATACAGTGTACTCTATAGTAATTGTCAAATCCAAACTACAATAGCACTACAGTCTTGAATTTTTCCTTGAATCACCTCATACTTTAATTTACATTTATTAATTTATTAAAGTTTACCTAACAGATTCGGCAATGGCCCTCAAACCAAACACTTTCGGCAACAGACTCGCCACAAAAAAGCAACGATTACGAGCAGCACTATCCACCTCCACACTGTAATTACAAGTGAACTCAGTGCTCAAAAATTCTGACCTCATATTATGGAACCTCTTACCAAACCTCCCACAAAAAGGTCTACATCGTCGACGTGCGCATAAACCTGCCGCAAGGCATTGATGGCATTTTGACTCATGGTCCTCCTGAGGTCCTCGAATTTTGAAACTACGCCCCCACCGCAGGCTGCTTTGTATTTGGTGAATGGGGGTATTCCGTGGTCACGGGCTGAGAATAAAAAAATAAATAAAAATTACTGTTCTTGGCAAATTAGTATGATCAAAATAGAAATTCATATAAAAAATATTTATAGAAGTCATGTTATAATGTTCTTGGTACTCTTAAAAGTCTTAAAACTACACAAATATGAAGGCTGCAGTCTGCGTGAGGGATTAATGACAAATGTGTACAATAAAAAAAATGCACAATGTTCAAAAGCACATACACTTACCTCTGGCAATATTTCTTGAAACTAAATCCTGCCCTGAATGCAGTACGCCCCTTCTTTCAAACAGTTTATCTAGCAACACCTCGTCGACGTTCAAATCCATACCGTTTAACTTTGTACCTAATAGACCTCTAATAAGTGCATCGCACACTCCCGGCTGAAAAAAAATTAAATGGAAAAAATTATAAAGAAAAATGGAAAAATTCTCAAATAATACGTGGGAGCCGCGAAAATGTTTCCTTCAGTACTGAAACAAATAAAGGAAACTTATGGTTTAACAAAATAGTTCCGGAAAAGGGGATACTTGGACTGACAGGATTTTAAACAAATCACACTAGTGAATGAGCTTAAAACTGATCTGCGACATAATGATCGATTAATCATAATACGTACCACGAAAGTTATAGATATGTTATGGAAAGCCTCCAGAAGAGATAATGATCCAGTGGGCAAAAAGTTTTTGTCGAGCAAAGGAAAATGTCCGGGAACCATTGTATGTCCAACTCTAAAAGCCGCTGTGCTGAATTCGTTCAGGACTCCAGGGTTAATCCGATTGTTGTAATCCTGAAAGGATTACAACAATTACATTACCTACAAAGTATCATCAGCAGCGACTATTAAGTTTTAGAAACAAATCGAATAGCGAAATTTTGTCAGGAACTTCAACACTTGGAATTAATCCAATTATATACTTTCCAAATTTTAATTCAATTAAAAAAATATATATATAAATAAAAATTCCTTCGGGCCAGCTCTGAGATGGTTAATAATCGGTTTTGTGGCCCGGTAAAACTATTTTAATAATAATAATCCAGACAAAAGTACATATGAAATACTTCTTAGGATAGCCTGAAATATCAGGTTACCTGATATGCAAATTTCCTATTTGACAATTGGTTCAAGTGGTTCAAGCCAAGTACACAAAAATCCCTTCATTCTTTACTAATATATTTCATTAAAAACAGTTTTGAGAGAGAGAGAGAGAGAGAGAGAGAGAGAGAGAGAGAGAGAGAGAGAGAGAGAGAGAGAGAGAGAGAGAGAGAGAGAAAGAGAGAAAATAACCATTTGCGGATACAAGGCTTTTATACTTGGTATGCTTGTGTTTGAAAGTTTCGATCATGTCATGATTAGCGAACCCAACATCTCCATGTCAAGAACAGCCCACCCAATGATCCCCATGTAAAGAATGCCCAACCGTTTCCGGTCGGAACTCCAATTCCAATGAGGGCTAGTACTAAACACGGCGAAACAGTGATTCATCTACACTGTTTCGCCGTGTTTATCACTAACCCCTGGAGGGTCAAATGTATTTCGCCTTGTTTAGTACTAGCCCCTGGGGGATCAAATGCCTGGTACCGAAGTGTTCATGTCTAGAACAGCGAACCCGATTATTCCCACGTAAAGAATAACAAACCCAATAATTTTTCTGCAAAGAATAGCGAACCCTGCTGTGAGTGGCTTCGAGGATCTTGACATGATCCAAATGTTTTATGAAGTATTAAGTCGCAATAATGAACAACAGCATGTAATGGTGTTGTGATAAGATCGAATTTGCGAATTTTTAAAACAAATCTGAACATGGATAACCACCATGATAATGGTTGAAACAACAGTAAGTAGTTTTCAAGTGTAATGATTAACTCATTCATGATGGAAGAATATATACCTATATTACAAACCTGCAAACTCCCACACATTCAGCTTTTTTTCCAGTGATGATAAAATGATTAAACATTACTGTCTGGTGTTACAGAAGGTAATGTGTAATGTAAAATGTTCAGGGCATTGTAATTCTTTGCGGCGGGAAAAAAAAAGCGAGCAATGACAAACACTGGGTTGCTGTTTACCCAAAGTTGCAACAGTGATGGTTACTCACGTTTATGTACTTTCAAAGTAAAAGTAAGATGGGTAAAAATATATGTAAGAAGCTGGGCATGTTAAAAACAAACAACTTCAAAGAACTGCTGGAAAAAGAAAAATCACTTACCAAGTAGTAACCACTCTTTTCAGGATGCAATCTGTAATCTGTCATCTTCTGATTGCCGATGAGGGCCGGCAAAAATTCACTATAAATAATGTGCTGATATTGAGCTATGTTGATTTTACGAGCCTCCTGTAGGTTTAAAAGTTTGGAAATTAAACTTTAATTCAATTAGAACTTGCAAAGTAAGTCACATGCTAAGCTTGCATAAACAATTAGAAACTGGTTTGTTACGAGAAATATCTCTGATCAAGAAGCCTACCTGATACAGCCTGGAGTCATCCCAGTGAGGATTAATAAACTTTAGTTGTGAAGCTATGAGATTATGTTCCCTTAGGAATACTATGTGGGCAGCTAGTATTCCCATGTGTTCGTTATTCCTGTACAAAAAATATAAAAATAATATTTACATTCTTCACGGCATCCTGGGATGGTCTGCCTTATAAACCTTTACAGTTACAAAATTTATGTAAAGAAACTAATAATTTGAGAGCGCCAGTTGTACATCTGAAATTGCGTATTGAGACCTACTCAATACAATAAAAAAAAAATTACATAAAAGGAACTTAATCTGGACCTTGAACACGAATCAAAGAATAAAATTCAACCAGAAATAGGAACTAGGACTAATGACTAACCTTCACATTAAACTATAGTAGCTGTTAGGCCAATTGTTTTATCTGTTTATTGGTAATCACGACTAACCTGTCCTCACCCGTCCTAAAACACTTTCTTTCCTTCGAGCGGCACTCTGGGAACCTACGGGCATCATCGAGGGGTGGGAGTCCTTTCAGGAAACTAGTGGGCTGTTTCAGTTCAATCAGCTGCCCGGAATTGAAACACCGAAGATCTTTGTCTCGACAGTCGTCATTACCATAAACCTTTTAAAGTTCAGAACACGAATGCGTTAATAGAAATGTCACCAGATTGCAAGATAATAAATACATTTTTCACACTAAATTAACCTTCTAAACCTCCCCTGTCAAGACTACTTTAGAACAGGATTTAATTTTTTTTATAGGACAGAAAAGTAGAGAGAGTAATGAAGAATAATTTCAGCAGACGTACTTCATTTGGTAATCCTTGGTTGTTATGAGTTATACATATACATTCCTACCCACAAATTGCCTACACGAACAGTGAACGCAACGCGAACGAAATCAGGACCGCAGTAACTAATAGCTAAAAAGTACAGGACCTCAGTAACTAATAGCTAAAAAGTACAGGACCTCAGTAACTAATAGCTAAAAAGTACAGGACCTCAGTAACTAATAGCTAAAAAATACAGGACCTCAGTAACTAATAGCTAAAAAATACAGGACCTCAGTAACTAATCGCTAAAAAGTACAGGACCTCATTAACTAATAGCTAAAAAGTACAGGACCTCAGTAACTGACAGCTAAAAAGTACATGACCTCAGTAATTAATAGCTAAAAGTACAGGACCTCAGTAACTAATTACTGCTAAAAAGTATTTAAGTAAGCAACCTTTTGGTCTTGTTAAGACTACATGCTTTACGCTAATAATTTCCGAGCCTGGATGTCTAACTTCTTTATCAAGTCAAAAGCTTAAATTACGTATTGTATACAGGAATATGTCGGTGCTTGTAATTCACTAACCAGTCTTGACGAATCTGATAAAAGTCACCTGCAATTACCGTTTCAGGTACAGTAAAACGAACACTAGTAGCAATATGACATTACCAGGACGTAACTGCCAATTAATTGGGCGAATAAGCAAACTTTCTTAGGAATTCTCATGATTAAAACGTCATTAAAAAAGTACTAGAACGATCTTCAAGATGTGGTACAATCTTAACCATTCGAATGGTTATACAATATAGAACAGCCTAGCATTAATAAAAAGCTGATGAAAATGTGCAATTCTGTAAGATTTTTCACAACCAAAAACAATCAAAATGTACCAGGATGATACTGAAAATGTGGTAGAATTAAAACCACTCAAATGTGTGTATAAGAACAGCCAGATGTTACAAGTAACAAGAACATTGTACAATTGTGCATGGGTATATGAAACTGTACAGTTAGGAAGACCATGGAAGCGCTACCTTGACTATCCCAACTATTATCCAACCTTGACTATCCTAACTATTATTCAACTAAATAATATAAAAACAAAAATTTCCACTGAAGTTTACTGAAGAAAATGACAGTCAAAATCACAATCGTTAATTCAACTTCTGACAAAAAGACCTCATCTTTGAAAAAAAAACTGCTTGTACTGTAAATTACAAGACAAAAAGAACTCTTCTTTGAAAAAAACTGCTTGTACTGCAAAATACAAAGTCACTTACGAACAAATAAATCTTTAAATTTGTGTGGCAGTTACAGGCAAGGTTCTTGAATTTAGGTGTGGTCTGCTGCAGGAATCAGGCAAAAACATTTTTAAAAGAGGAGGTACAAAAAGAAAACTGTCAAATTACGTGACCAAGGCAATGGTTAATCGATTCCATTAATGAGCGAAATGGTAGCATAAGTTGCCACCTATGAGATGGGAGATGTTACTGGACTGAACTATTTACGTCCGCCAGGGACTTAGCTTTTCTATATGAATGTTATTATGTTCACATTATCATCATATCGTGTTAGCTCTCGAAATAACTTTAAATAAAAACTAGCAAAAAACAAACAAGCCTGGTCATCATTTACTTGATTTGCTAGGGCTATAATCAGCTTCTGTATCATTGATAACCTTCCAAGCTAAGCTGAAAAATAATTCAACATCAGGAAAGGAAAATAACTTTACAAAAGAGCTCTAAACAAAATCTTATCTAAAATAACCCTACAGCTTATCAAGTCTTACCGTAGATAGATCTAAGAAAGCAGTAAGGGAGTTAACTTGGTTAAGAGTGGGTTGTCCATTTTGATCACGCCCAGTTAAAGCAACATTTCTGGAGAAAAAAAAATATTGGCGAAGTCAATTTTTGCCGTTAATTGGTATTTTACACAATCATCGATAGAGTACCAGAACACTAATTTATCTTTTTAAATATAAAATAACCGTTTTCCACGAAATTCGTTATTTTTACAAATTACTATAAGTCCTACTTTAATCATGCTCGTTATGATTAAGTAAATTCTGTATTTTTACAAATTATTTTAGTCTATGTTATTATCTTCCTGGGTAATTTCTGAATATAGCTCAAAAATTCATTCGCATTCCAAAAACCTTAACTTATAACAATTAGTAATGGATGGTAAAGAAGGACCCCTAAGCATTGTTTAAAGCGTCCACAAAGTTAAGTGAAACTGAAAACGCTCTTCCGTGTTGCTTACCGTGGTATTTTTAATATTTGTTTTCGAATCCCCTAAGTCCCTCTCCACAAGAGATACAAAAGGCTACAAACCACTAAATCACTGAAACTTTACCTACAGGATTTTTTTTTTATAAATATAGCCACAGGACACTTAATCCTTCGTGACCTTACTGAGGATACCATAAGAGAATTTAAAATAAAAGGTCTGATTTGGGTCAGCTGCTAACTTCACCATAACATTATTGAGAAAGCGATTAAATTACCACCATCCACGACCTACGTTTATAATTAAAAGCCAAACGACTACTTGAATTCAATGTTCTCTTTAACTTGCATCCCATATACCCTCCTTGTTATAAATGGCCAGTCCTCAAACAATTTCAACCCTATGAATAATATCAAGGGTTGCTCACACTACGCCATATGTCTCATTATTGTTATTCTAACAAAATTCCTTTTGAAGATTTGCAAACCTACTCTTCAGTTTACACCTAAAATCTTTGCTTTTCAACAACAAAAACTTCTCATTCTTTCTCAGACTTAAAAAAATCCCCAGGCCATTCACACCCATTTTTCTCTTCGTAGTGTCATTACGCCCATTCCGCGATCAATCTTGATATTCTATTGTTCTCAGGCGAATTACAGAAATCCAATATAATGAAGCAAAACTTACCTGGTGAAAGGCAAGCACACGGGCTCTCCAGTGCCAAAGGATCTCGATGGAATAAAAGGATCTTCGTGTGGAATTGGAATTGGAGCACATCCAGGGTCCTTCCAAGAAGTGCAACTCGAACATTTCTTGTGAACATTTCCTGGGTCTGTGTAAAGGACACCAATTACAAGGTGGGATCTCACAACTGGACAAAAACCTTGATATTCAAGTCTGACAATATTTATTACTAATTTAAATTTCAATTCAGGATTCTTTTAGAGCATTTACCGGTTACTTCAGCAACGACAGCAAAGTCGTGGTCTACAAACTGGCCCATCTGCATTACCATAACGTTGTGGTCAGTTTGCGCTCTTTTGGGGACCTTTCGTATACTTAAGCTAACACTGCGGGGGTTAGGGAGCAATTCTCCTGTGACACTACGGCGACGTATCAACCCTTCGTCTGTATTGATTAAAAAAAAATTAGAAAAACACCAAATGCACTTATTTCATTCTAGCAAAAAAATGTAATTAACAGGCAATACTTTGTAAAAACTTTTGAGGGCACTGCATCAGAACTTAAAACTATCATAATATCCATTAAAAAAAAATCTCGACACTTACCAAATACGGGAGGTAATATGCGGGGCATAGGCTGGCCAGCAGCCCCGAATTCGGGGTTGATAAGATTATTGCAAAAGCCGCTCATCGAACGATAGGGCCAACTGGCATTGCAGGACTCGACTGACCTGAAAAAAGAAATGCATCCAAATCTAATAACTGCATATAAGGAACATATGGTTTTGCATGGTTAAGAAATTTATCACTACAGTTATTTAATAGTTAAACGCGTCATATGGTATAGTTATGACATACATTCCAAATATTTTAAAGAGTTATCTAAACTGAGCAGTTATACGCTGAAGAATGGTTGTTCACGGTCTCTCCCGCGTTATATTTAATTCTCAAACTTTTTATCTCATCTTAAAATTAAATCGTTACCATAATTTTCAAAACTGGAATAAATCCCACATTGAGGATGAACTGACATGATTCAATAAAATGAATAAAATTAGTTTATATTGAAATATCTAAGTAAATTAATACCATTATATGAAAATCATTAAAACAATTACATTTTGAACTCTTTCTTACTTGCACTGAATCTCTTGGGGCTTGAAGACGTCCAAATTTAGGGACGGGACAGCGCTGGGTTGCCTACCTTGGGAATCAGCCCAGTACGGTGAAATGGAAGAGTCCAATTGCGTTCCTAGGAAACAATGCATAAACAATTATTAAAAGCTTATTAAAAGCTTATTAAAAGCTCATTAAAAGCTCATTAAAAGCTCATTAAAAGCTCATTAAAATACGGTATCTTTGGATCATGTCAAGATTAGCGAACCCTGTGAGTGGGTTCGCTATTCTTTACAAGAAGATTATTGGGTTTGTTATTTTTTTTACATGGGAATAATCGGGGTCGCTGTTCTAGACATGAACATTTCGGTACCAGACATTTGATTCCCCAGGGGCTAGTACTAAACAAGGAGAAATATATTTGACTCCCCAGGGCTAGCACTAAACAAGGCGAAATACAGTTGACAACCCCCACCCCCCAGGGGGTAGTACTAAACACGGCGAAACAGTGTAGATGAATCACTGTTTCGCCGTGTTTAGTACTAGCCCTCTCGTGGAATTGGAGTTCGGACCGGAAAGGGTTGGCCACTCTTTACATGGGGATCACTGGGTTCGCTGTTCTTGACATGGAGATGTTCGGCGTTGGGTTCGCTAATCTTCACATGTTCCGTATCTTTCATTCACACCTCCAAATTCAAAATTCTACGTACCAAACCCTTGAGGTATCTCGTTCTCCGGAACATGCGCACGCGGCTGGAAAACAGCCAGAGGTGGAGCTACATTGTACGGAAGTAAGTTCGAGTTCTGAAGAATATCCGAAATGACACTGACTTGTTGGAGGCTGCCAGGAACTAAAATGGATATTACCTGGAAAAGAAAAAGTTGATTAAAATGGAGAAAAATTACAAACATTCATTAATTAAAGGATTTTCCTGGAATATTAACTGCACCAGACAATGTTGTTATTAGTTTAATTCTATGCTTAAACCCGTAATACCCGTAATTAACCAGACCTTCAATCCCAGTGAGTAATATGTCTTGTGCATTCTAACTACCTTCCCAACGTTGCCTACACTTACGTTGACCAATACTAAACTGACCATCGAAAAAAAACTTACGTGAAACACATACATCTCAATCTAATTTTGCACATCGGGTCCCAACTGGTAAAGGAGCCACACATTTCTCTAGATTCCAGCTAATTATTAACGCTATATTTCTATATTTCTTGCCCGCACTCAATTTGTCACCGGAAAAGGTCCAGTGGTAAGAATTTAGTTGTTCTACCCTTAGCGAATATAAGGAACGTGAAAATCAGTCGTTATAAAACATCCGGGAACTTTATCAGGGATTAATGGTGATGAGTTTACAAAAAAAAAAAAAAATCCAGAGTATTACCAAACTTTTAAGCAGTACAAAAAAAAAAAAAAAAAAAAAAAAAAAGCGCTTTACAAGCTGTGTCCATAAGAAGGCCAAATGATGTCTTGCATTCACCAGTAAATCCGTTCCCTTATTCCCTCGCCCCATATATCCCATGTAAATTATCACTAATTTTTTTTTTATATTAAAAAGTGTTGCAGAGGAACTGACAGTATAATATTGCTCTAACCAGCAGTGGGAACCAAACATTTTAGGCAAGCACAATTACATGAAATTTATTATGCACACAAGGAATAAACATTAATGGACGAACATTTTTTATTAACAACCCGCTTTATTTAATACTCAATTAAATTTTCGCGATTTCAGTATCTATCATTACTTAGCTAACAGATGACCAAATGTAACGTTCATGGGGGGAGGGGGCGACTTACTCCAAGTTCGTTAAGAATACAACAACCTTCAAAGCTTCTCCAAATTCCGTTGCAAACAATTTTATTATTATACCTACACAAGTTAAGCAAAAAATATGGTAAGTGTACTTACAAAGAACAAAAGCATTATTATAACTTTTAGTCCACAGTATACTCTACAAAATTGAAAAGCAGTATATTTCAGAGCACTTTCACGACACTCAAAAGCGACTTCCCGTCTCAACAGTGAGCCGAGAACTGACACCCGAATGGCAAACAGTTGAACTTGCCAAGGAAGAAAAATTCAGGAACCACAGTTCCGAAATTTGTGACTGAGGACGATTGGGAGATGTCACTCTTCCTGACTTCCACATCCTTGTCTGTATTACGGGGAGAGATCATGTTTTTGGTGGAAACAAATCACACAATTACTCTGGTAAATGTACCAATCAGACATAAGTCTAGATAAATTCATTATTCAACGCTGGTCTACTGTCGTTCGCTAATTTTCCTAAATACCGAATTTTTCATTCGTGGCTTCAATTGACTTCATTTGGTACTTAACAGTCTCAGCAAGAGAAGGCTGTAGGGAAGATCTATCTTTTTTTTATCCATAAATCAATGGACACGCAGTCTTTCATAACAAAACTGGTTGGGATATTTATGAAACTAACCAAATGTTTTACTTACGATTGATTTATGAGGCGAGGGTAATACGCGAGGTTGGGAGTGCTGATCTTCAGGCTCAATTGATAAGGCTAATTACAGGTTCTCTTTTGGGAATATTGTGGGAATAAGACATAAGTTATATGTCAGAAAGCGACTTGAAGTCAGTAATTTAATTAGTTTTCTACGGATTAATGATCATTCTTTCGAGTTTCCGTTGATATGCATTCATAGTGCTTCTCAGGACTTCTCACTTAAGCTGGTACTTGACTGCCAAGATTCTTAATGTACGTTTAACCAGATATTAGCATCGCTTTTCAAACAAGACTATTTAGTTGTGCATTTTATTTAATTTCAAAATTATCTAAGCAAAGTATATATTCAGAGTAAAATAATTTACTTGCATATTATAGCGGATTGTAAATCTCTCTCTCTCTCTCTCTCTCTCTCTCTCTCTCTCTCTCTCTCTCTCTCTCTCTCTCTCTCTCTATATATATATATATATATATATATATATATATATATATATATATATATATATATATATATATATATATATATATATATATATATATATATATATATATATATACATACATACATATACATACATACATACATACATACATACATACATACATATATATATATATATATATATATATATATATATATATATATATATATATATATATACAGCATATATACAGAAAGGTAACCACAACACACTGAAATGAACAAAATTCAACTTTTATTTAACTTCACTTCAATGAGCTGAAATAAAAAAAAAATTGATATAGTAGTGATGTGATTTAGACTGCTCTTTATAAAAGAATTTCATTATACAGATGGACCTAATGGTGAAATGAAGATGATCTACTCTTCATAAGCTAAACTTATGTATCAAGTTGCATAAAATGCATGAAAGGCGACTTACTCCTGATAAGCCAAAACTACTGTATATATCAGGCTGCATAAAACGTATGAACATGTGTATTGCCGTCTCATACAAACAGCTACCTCGATTTGATCTTCAGCCATGTACTGATCGTTATGTTCGTTGATCATTCTACGCAATGAAAAATGACGAAGATCTACGTGCTGATAGGTTGAAATATTAATCTACACAGGGCGAAGACACTGACTGCAGTCTCTAATAAGGATAATGCATGAGATGGAGTTGAGAATGAGGATGATTAATCACGACCCTTATTCATCTGCAACGAATGGAAACATGTCAATCATTTCACGAATCTCTCTTCGAGGTTAGTTAAGGTTAATGACACGGAATTGAATTCAGTATTTATTACATTAATTCCTGAACACCCTGCTCTTTAACAATGATCTCAGTGAATGCAGGAACATTCAATTTTCCATCTTCAGACACACCTTGTATCAAACATTATTCCTTATTACATTAAGTCCTAAACACCCTTGTATCGACATTTTTCCTTTCTTTTCATAACACGGGAACATGTTCAGGTTAAAAGTAATAAAACCTAATTCCTTTTTTTTTTTCCTTTGCGAGGGTGGGGGAGAGGGCACAATAAGTAAAGGGAATTCTGGCCATATATATATATATATATATATATATATATATATATATATATATATATATATATAAATATACAGTACATTATGGTGTGATACACAAATATCTCTATATTTTCTTCCCTCCCTAAAATGCAGTTCCCAAAAAAATAGGCATTATGGGGTGAACACAAATATCTCTGTATTTTCTTCCCTCCCTAAAATGCAGTTCCAAAAAAAAAAAAAAAAAAATACTGGAATAAATCGGTTATTACAGTCTCTCTCTCTCTCTCTCTCTCTCTCTCTCTCTCTCTCTCTCTCTCTCTCTCATCTTTCCTCGTTGCAATATCCAGTGTTGGTGCAATTGCAATTTGAGCCGTACTTGTCATCAGGCATATAATTAAAACTTTACTAGTGGCATCTGGTGTTTTGATGACAGTCGTAACGTTTCCTTATCAGCGTTTTTGTCATTGCAGTGGACGATTGCGATAGAAATCGAACGATTTATTGCAATGGTTTATCAACCTCTCCGCAGTTTGAGCGCTTAAAATTTCACGCGTCGCTTCACAAAGCAAAGTAGTTTTCTCTGAAAGCAGTTTGCTGATCGAGCCGCCTCCTCCTCTCTCTCTCTCTCTCTCTCTCTCTCTCTCTCTCTCTCTCTCTCTCTCTCTCTCTCTCTCTCAGCTACAGCCAACTTGCGTAAGAAGGGAACGCCCTCGCTCTTGCGTGCCCTTAATGCATGCATTTCTGCTTTCACTCCAACGCTAGCTGTTTCTTGCATGCTTGCAATGTTTGTTGTTTCAAGTATAAAGTTCAGGGAAATGATAAAATAAATCATGAAAAAAAAACTTTTCCTAGGGCTTTTGCAACGCTCAAATTAAATCTTTCCCCAGAGGGTCCAGTTTTTCTTCTAATGCACTTTGCAGAATATGTTCTTCAGGGAATGAAAAATCACAATGAAAAATCATATAACTATAATAATTTCCAGTTTTCTGGTGATTCCCTTTCTATGTCTTCCATTACAAACTTAACCTACTTATTTCAGTGATTGAACACTTCCTAAAGACACGACGCTTACGAAAAAAGATATTTCATAATGAATAGTCGTTTCACTAGCTCTTGTAGTACTCTGATATTCGTTTTTTTTTTTTTTCCCGTGGGATTTCTTACATTCTATCTCAATCAGCGTCGAGCTTGAAACACGGACATGGGTGTGCGTATCTAAGGAAAAAAAAAACTTTTTAGGAACTGAAATAATCAGGAATTCAGTAATAACACGAGTATGGAAAAATCTCTAGTCACAAGTTTGTACAACTTACTGACGTAATTTCTGCAAGCATGTGTGTGTGTGTGTGTGTGTGTGTGTGTGTGCATTTGGGATTAAGACTTACTGAAATGCCTTTTCGTGTATTAAGCTCTTTACTTTTTCTCTTCACCACACATCAGATAACCAATCATTCTCATCTGCTTATCTTCTGTTCATTGTTTTTAACTAAAACAGAGCGAAAGCATTCCCAAATACGCAACTCTGCAAGCAATCTTTCACAAGCCCGATGATCAGACTACTCGGATATATATATATATATAGCGGCCTATTGCAATTTTCTTTTCTTTTTTTTCACTTTACAGTACATCAAAACGACTCATCCAATTAACTCCATAAAAGAAATACATTTCTCGTTATTTGTATTATTGCATATTAATTTTGCAAGTTTATTTTTCAGCATATTCACGTGGCTGTGTGTGACTGTTTTGCAGCAAGCAACCCCCTTGGCCCCCCCCCCCCCTACACACGCACAAACATATACGGCTACACATACACATATATACATACATATATATGCGTGTGTGTGTGTGTGTGTAGGTGTACACTAAAGTAAAAAACAAAGGTTGCAATAGGTCATCAAAGTGATCACTGTGTGTTTGAATAGTTTGGTCATCGTGCTTGTGAAAGGTTGCTTGCAGAGTTGCGTATTGGCGGATCTCTCTCTCTCTCTCTCTCTCTCTCTCTCTCTCTCTCTCTCTCTCTCTCTCTCTCAATTAAAGACATACGCAGAAGATACACAGATAAGAATGGATGTTACATTATGTGCGGTAAAGGAAAAATAGCTCAATACATGAAAATAGTTTCATTGACAGGCTGCCTGAAGTATTAGTGCCAAGTCTTAATACCAAATGCAACAAACAAATGCTTGCGGAATTCATGGTCTTAATCCCACATGCAACACACACATACTTGCAGAATTTATGTTTCGGGAGTCATACAAACTTGTAACGAAGGATTTTTCACCCTCAGTTTATCACAAAATTACTGGTCATTTGTGTTTCTAAAATGCTTCTTTTTTTCTAGCCGCCAGCGTCTCTTACTGACCCGTAGATACATATTCTCATAATATATATATATATATATATATATATATATATATATATATATATATATATATATATATATATATATATATATATATATATATATATATATATATACACACACACACACACACACACACATATATATATATATATGAGTGAGTGCACGCGTAAATGCTAGTAGTTCCACTTAATCTTGGCTGACAGCTACTGCCGTGGTAGGAGCAGGTAGTACATACCACCTTGACCTTGCTGGCCCCGGAATTCACAGTAACCTGTCATCCTAATGTACCGTGTGGCAAAGGCAGAAAAGTGCCTTGGTGAGGTTCTTCACCCCTAGAAATAGAAAACACCCCAAAAAGCAAGTGGGTCCTTTTAAGGGCTTCTGCAATCAATCCCGGATATAAAGCAGTGACATTCTTTCCATTCTACGTTAGTATACCTGTAAAACTTGAGAGGCATAACTCTGACTTTTTTTTAAATTCTTGTCATTCAAAATTTTCTACATCTGCCTGTTTTTGGTGAAAAACATTCGGTTCTTTTTCTCGTGAACTATAAAAGACAAGAAAGCTGTTGGCATCAAATTTCCATTCTACGTTAGTATACCTGTAGAACTTGAGAGCTGTACTTTGACTATTCAAAATGTAGGGTCATTGAAAAATTTCCACATTTGCCTGTTTTTGGTATGAAAAACATTCGGTTCTTTTTATTTCTCGTGAACTATAAAAGACATGAAACCTGTTGGCATCAAATTTCAATTCTATGTTAGTATACCTGTAAAACTTGATAGCTGTACTTTGACTATTCAAAATGCAGGGTCATTCAAAATCTTCCCCATTTGCCTGTTTTTGGCAGGAAAAACATTCGGTTCTTTTTATTTCACGAGAACTACAAAGGACAAGGAAGCAATCTTATCGCTATTGGCATCAAATGTGTTTACAGAATTCTGAAAACAAATGAAAATGTCACAAAGGTCTCTTGAGATTCACTGGGAAGCTACAATGTACGTAAGCCTTTGGGCATTTAAAGGTCTGTATTTCTGGTTTAATGACTCTTCGGACAAGATTTTACAAAGGTTGGTTATACAACCCTAATTGCTAGGACCACCTGTTTTAGAGACATTTACGAAAAAACTGGTTTGTACCCGGTATTAGGTAGCTCGGCGACTAATGGTTCTATAACTTCTCGTTCTTTGGTTTAAATGAGAACCTGGGCTGAGTGAGGTTTTCTACGCAAATTGTAAACATTGTCAGGTCACTAACACAATCAATTGCAAATTTTCTTTAATATCAACAATAAACAATGAAACCGCTTCATGAACTATACTTCACTGCTTGGACAGACAGAGCAGAACGCAAAACATTCGTTGTTTGAAAATTACTCCAAAACGTGATCACTGATGCGAAACTTGCAAGCGTCTCGATTGCCAACCATCTGTAGCTATTAGATTTACTGACCTAAAACAGATCTCCGTACGCAAGATGTGATAGTACAAAAACTGGGAGGCGATTGCTTCAAACGCGTGAAATCTACTACAAATAAAACCTGCTGCCATTTTACAAAATCACACACACACACAAATATGATTTGGTACTGGAATTCGACCAGACTTACGAAGACTGGTTATGATTGTACTGGACTGGCAAATTAATCTCAAGATAGTAAAATGAAGTCCATCCTCAATTTGATGCAGCAATATGGTTTCCAGATGCCTTGTTTGATGTACTTTGTAAAACCTATTAAAAAACAAACTGGTCTTTTGCTTTAGCAAAATATTTAAAGCAGTAAAATTACAGCAGCCTCTATTAGGATGCAGAGTTAACTAGTGAATTATAATATGTACTATAAATTCTATGGTTAGTTTTTAAGATATGGCGTCCCGCTTTTTTTCAGGGAAAGGTCTCGGTACTCGGTTACATCTCGGGAAAATGCTTCCGGGGAAATTTTTTCGCACAAACTCTATGCCGCGTCTGTTCGATGTCAGCGGTCCTGGTCGTTTTGGCCGTAAGTCACTTTAGGCCGTAACATCCAAAACAATGTAAGACGTTATGTTTATGGTATTTACCGTTATGTTTATGGTATTTACCATTATTATTTCAAGTTTCACGTACATCCCCAAGGGGCTGGTACTAAACACGGCGCCCATTTTGCACGTAAACGTGCTTACGGCCTAAATGACTTACGGCCGAAACGACCCGAATGCGATGTCAGTAGGATGCCTTTAAACGGAAGGGTGTTTTTGCTGTCACAGATCAACATACAGTATGGACTCTTGAGGCAACCTAACTGTTTCATAGAAAATTTAACACATGAAGTTCTTATGACAAAAAACGAAGGAAAATTTGATAACTTGATAAAAAATTTAATTTAATTTTTTTTTGGTATGCTTACAAAAATTGCTTTCTACACTGAATAAAAGTTATTATAAACTTTCACTGGTTTTGAACTAATCATAGTTCCTCTAATATTTCTGATCTCTCACCAAAATCAAGTCTTGTAAAAATTCTCTCTGATATACTTTGCAGCTTTTCACTGCTGTAATGTTTCCCAGAAGCTATCCGTCTTACTACCAGTTCTTAAGAACTGACCTTTTTATTACCTGGCTTGGGCAGGCCACAGGTGTTTAATTCTTTTTTTTTTTTTTTTTTTTTTTTTTTTTTTTTTGCACGGGTCGGCAGTTGTTTCCTAATTAGTAAATGAATAATTACCGGCATCTTTTCATTACGCCTAATTTCAACAAATTATAAACACAACCTTAGGCTGAAATTATTCTTACTTTTTTTGTCGTTCTCACAGAGTTCTGCAGACAGACACACACACACACACACACACACACACACACACACACACAGACACCTAATGTTTCAAGTAATGGCTCAAAATTGTTCACAAGATTACACCTATGCAGTTAAATATGCTTTTTCTTTATTTTCTGCAATTCCCTCTAAAGTGAATTTACACGACTGTGGCTTAATAAATATTCGTTACCCTTCCCTTTAATACATTCGAAGACTATGACCAAAGAGTGACAACACCAGTTCATCAGGAAAATAAAATCATGAAGTGAAATTTCATTCAGATGCACTAATCTCTACTGTGATTCATTTTCTTCACTCCAACCGAATCATGTTCTTGCCGTGTTTCCAAACTGCAATCTTCTTTGCACCTCGGTCTTTCCATTTAAACAACAGCCCCCCCTTTCCCCGCTCGGTTCCTGGGTTCTTTTTTTTATAACAACACATTAATTTGGACTCGCCATTTCCAAACTACCGGTATTGGGCAATTTTAGACCTTTGTTCCGTGATGAGTTGATTGACAGTGGTTTGTAGAGGTGTTGAGTTACCACGGCAGAGGCACAAGTCACGCATCTCTCTCTCTCTCTCTCTCTCTCTCTCTCTCTCTCTCTCTCTAAGCATTACGTCACTGGATATTCTTACCGCATGAAAGATATAGCCTACTCGCCCGAGACTTATTTATGTTTACCTTCAACATTTGGGAGGCTTTTATTTCTACTTTGAACTTTTTCCTTTATTCAAAATCCACTTCAGTACGAACTTTCGATCTCTCTCTTCCTCTTCTTTACAACATTTTACAAGGAATTCAATTATATTTTACTGCAATTACGTATAATACCTCCAATCCTACGCAATATATCAGTAATATATCGCACCTTTACGTCTGAATTTCTTTATTAAGAATTGATAGACCCATTGTTTATCACAAACCTGTATTTCTCCATTTTTTTGCGGTTTTCCGTTACCTGTCAGACTGAATTCATGGCATAACTTTATCTCCATCTCTATTATGCCCCCTGCCAGAGCTTTCCATTTGCACTGACTGGTATTTCTCCGTTTCATGTATTGTATCATTACTTTCTCTTTTCCTTCCCACCATTCCTTCTTCTCTCGCCGGCTTTCTTCCCTTTTTCTTTGTTCACAGACTGCAACTCATTTTTCTTCATTGCCTGATAACTTGTTATTGTGCATTTGTTCTTCAGTGCCGGTAGTGTTTAAAGCGTTATTCTGCGCAAAAAATAATGTTAACTTTATATTTATCCTCCCATTTTAAAGCAATATCTATAACACCTGTAGCTCTTTATCAGCTGACTTTAACCTGCGTAAAAAAATAATGTTAACTTTATGTTTATTCTCCCATTTTAAAGCAATATCTATAACACCTGTAGCTCTTTACCAGCTGACTTTAACTCAATAATAACGAAAAAGTTCCATTTTGTAAATTGAGGTGCATATGACGCGAATTACGAGCATTCCGCCTTCCATATAATAAATCATTTAATCGACGAGTATTTATAATTGCTGTGAATCTTTACTGGTTCTTGACTATCAACAGCAGTTAGAAGCAAAAGGACCTTTCATTTTTCCTCTACATTACTACAAAGATTTCAATAAACGATACAGCGCATCACCAGAAGGCAATAATATCTGATACTGTTTAATGATCTGATTCATTTGGAACATTCAGTTTCACACAGATTTTTTTTTTATTTTAAATCCTGTCTCAATACATAAATAAAAACATACAAGAATCCAATGAAGAGTTTTGCTCTCCAGAATGTATTTTTCCCTCTCTTGTTGGGGGTTGGGAGGGAGAGGAGGAAGCAATGGCTTAGTAAATGGATCTCTGGAACTTTCGTTCCATCATGGCCCTTGTGCTGCATATTCCGAAGTTCTGTCGCCAAAGTAGTAAAGTAGTTTAGTTAAAGTTATTCAAGGTTAAAGTCTGGAGAAAAATAAAAATAAGGATAAAATATGAGTAATGCCAATATGAGTCTTCATGCAGATTTTAAAATTATAATGAAACGTTATTGAAGGTCATAAACAAAGCTGTTTTATGCTGGCATATACACTTTCCCATTTTTATGCTTAAAAGGAATAATTTTCCATTTTCAAAAATATTTCAGAAGACTTCGCGAATCCAGGAAAGGAAAAACTGCACAGTAATTCAGTTTCCTAGTCGGTTACAGATACCCTCGTAAAACTTTACGATGGGTGAATTCTTTCTTTACTGCAGATGATGAAAAAGTTACTGAAGTGAAAATGGGACAGAATATAAAAGGTAAAACATACACATGAACTTTTCATCGCGGCACAAAACAACTGTTCCCAACGCCTCATTGCTCTCTCTCTCTCTCTCTCTCTCTCTCTCTCTCTCTCTCTCTCTCTCTCTCTCTCTCTCTCTCTCTCTATTATGAAACAGCCGAAATCCTAAAAGTTTATCTTTCGTGATTTATGCCCTTCGCAGAGCTTAAATTACAGGTCTACTGAAAATGTGACTAAAAAAAAAAAAAGTAAAAATTTAGCTTGTCTGTCCTGACATTCCTTTCATTTCTTTTGTTTTGGACTGGCAATGCAGCTCTCTCTCTCTCTCTCTCTCTCTCTCTCTCTCTCTCTCTCTCTCTCTCTCTCTCTCTCTCTCTATATATATATATATATATATATATATATATATATATATATATATATATATATATATATATTTATATATAATGTATAACATACACACATAAATATACATATATCTAAATTCTTCTTCTTTATCTTCAGCTTTTCCCATCTTTATATTGGGTCGCTGTTTGTTATTAGTCTTCTCCATCTTCTGCGATCATGCACCATTACCTCACTCACGTTCTTCTCCTGCATGTCCCTGTTAACTGTGTCTCTCCATCTCATTCTTGGTCTACCTCTCCTCCTTGTTCCAGGCACTTCCATATTCATGGTTCTTTTACATACAGAATCCTCCTCTCTTCTCATAACATGTCCAAACCATTGTAATCGTCTCTGTTGCAGCTTCTTTGATATTTCTGTAACTTTCACCGTCCCTCTTATGAAGTCATTCCTTATCCTGTCTCTTCTTCATATATCTAAATATAATAAATAAAAAAATAAATATATATATATATATGTGTGTGTGTGCGTGCGCATATATGGGTCAGCGTGTCTGTGCGTGTATGCGTGGATATATTTTTTATAATATTTTTCCACAGCCCGAAGTACATAACAATTCATGAGTGTTGTCAGGCAGTTAGAGCAAAAAAAAAAAATTATTTGTGATATAGTTTGATAAAGACATCGTACACATTATTTTTCAATCGCCGCATTTCTTCAAACTGCGGAATGCAAAATGTATGCTCAAGCACCATGCTTTCATGCACAAGCTAAGGAGGGGAGGCCATAAATGTCCCCCAGTGATTCATATCACTCAATTACTGTTTGATTAACCTTTGACCCACCACAAAAGCCGACTGCAGAGTTATGCCCAGGTGTCTGCTTCGCAAAGTTTCGTAATTTTAATTAAGAGTCCCTGTCTCGTTACGTGATTCATGAGCCAGAAAAATATTTATGGACGATGGTTCATTTTAACACTTTCATAAATAATAAATTTTCGTCGATAAACGGGTTGCAAAAGGAAGAGAAAATCTTCGTAATTTTTCCGAAAAGAAATTTCTCACTATATACATCCTTTTTACACACTTTCACAGTATTCATGAAACTATTTACAAAACAACTATTAGAAATCGATAATGATTTTATTCTATTTTAATGTGTCATTAAAATTGCTACTAAACCCTTAAAATAATCATTTCTACCTAAGCGACCCTACTGATGGAAACTTAAGCTAAGAGTGACTCGGTAGCTTAAATTTCCTGATGTAATGCCTTCTTTCATAATGTGTACTTCATTTCAGAGCAATTTCCATTCAGTTGCTTGAACATACTGTATGTACAAGTAAGTTGCCTCATAATAAAAATGAGTTTGGGATGATTTTCCTCTAATGGCGGATGCAAACAACGAAGTCAAAACATATGCATCCATCATTTATAGAGAGTTTAAATCTTCGCCCCTAAACCGGAGATGTGTTCCTTTGGAAAATGTTGGGAACAAAATCTTCTGGCTATAAGAGAATCAAGGACCCTTAAACAGATGGAATTGACGAAAGGCAAGAGACCCATTTTTGGTTAGCTGCACGAATTTCCCCAAGGTTTCCATCGTGACAAGAGAAGAAATATTTTTTTATCATCAATTTATCAAATTATCTTCAGCGGTTGGGTTTTTTCTGGATTTGGGGCCATCTATCTTATGAACGGCGTGAATTGATAAAATTTACAAATTTTTACATAACATGATTTTCTACTTCATTACGTATATGAACAGGCTATGGATGAACAATTATAATAGCAACGTAGAAATAAATTATAGTATTTCTCCGAATTAATACAGACAAAAACATAAATATAAATGTATAAGTATATTTTGAACGACTGATTTTATGGTTACTAAAACTGGCGTCACAACTATTTTGCATTTAAAGTACGATTAAGAAAGAGAGAGGGAAGGGAGGGCGGGGCAGGGGGTGCGTTTAGGGAGCGTTTATATAACAAGTAACATAATAACATCAGGAAGGTCTTAATGGTATCTCAAAATTATAGCTTCACCAAAGGAAGTCGTGGTTATAACATAATGAACAAGGTAAATACACTAATACCCATGACTTCCTTAGCCCTGCTGCAAGACAGGATTCATCAGTCGAAGTCACTTTTAATATTGCAAGGATTATTATCATAAGTTTTCAACAACGCAGTAATAGGTTCATGCATGTCAAACCAAACATCTGCATAATTGTTTGCTAATCTAATCTCGTTTTCCTTGCAGTTCTCTGAAGAGAATACGGCTCTGTGCTCGAAATTTAAGTAGCATCTCTCTAATAAGTCCTCGATACTGGGTATTTTATAGCCCTTCCGGTTACATATCAGATCACAAAATCATGTAATAAAATGACAGATAATAATCGATAGATCTGCGGCTCAGGAGTTGCATCAACTTATTCTCGTCCTCGACTTATCAGTAGAGAACTTTGAGAAATAAAATAAAAATCGACCTTGCCTTCATGTGAACGTAAGAACATTAATCCAGACCTACGTTACACTAGTCTTGACCTTATCTGAACATGATTTTCCGAAAGTATATGAATCATTCATCATATTCTGATTAGAAAGGAAAAAAACCAGATGAGAAATATAGCTTTATGAACGTTGATTTTTAAGAGTAATAATTTTTCAGCTACGATATCATTGCATCTTAATCATTCATAACATCTCCTGGATTAACCTGGATATTTTCTCTTCAGAAAATCCATTGTTCACATGGCTGCTAATCTTCCATTCTTTTTACTGATCCAACAGATAGAACCGGCTACTAAGCTCCTCATTTTAAGAACTTAATAGCTACTTTGCTTAATCAAGTTCGCAGGATAATATCAACACTCATGTTCTGAAATATTTAGGTCTTGCTCCTGTATTCTCTCAACCAATAATGAAATTAGGATTCAGTCAGTTTTAAACACATTGTAACTTCACTGTTTAACTTGAAAAATAAATTCTTATTACCAATGAAATCTGATGAATGATTCAAGTTAAGCAAGTAACCGGAATAGTGACTTTTGTTTATTCTTTAACCTTTAATCATGAATAATTCTTCTTCTTGCGCAAACAATAATTGTTAACTAGTTCCACAGTACGTAATAGGAACTGTGTGTGTGTGTGTGTGTATATATATATATATATATATATATATATATATATATATATATATATATATATATATATATATATATATATATATATATATATATATATATATATATATATATATATATATATATATATATATATATATATATATATATATATATATATATATATTATATATAAATATACAGTATACGTGTGTGTGTGTGTGTGTACATTTTCAATATAATCTTTCCGCATCAATAATTTAAACGGAATAAACCATTGCCGCAAAACGTGTTTTCTCCCTAGATGTCCCGATGACAAAAAAGCGATAAATTCCCGTTTAACTTCCTTTAAAAGAGTTCACATTACTCAACTTTAGTCACTAAATAATGTTCATCTGATTCATATATTTGCAATGACACATACCACGTTAAATTATCACTTCTTTCAAACTTACACCAAATCGAACGTGACACATATTTTCAACCGTTTGGTTTACCTTTCAAACTTTCAAACCTTGCTAATATTCACCTTGTGGTCGAAGCCACAGAGTATCTTTCCTGCCTCTCAGCAAAAAACAGAGAAAAAATAAAAAAAAGGGGAGTGTATAGAGACATACACCATATGGGGACCATAGACTGAAATTCCGGTGTCGAAAACTGTAATTAAACTTCTTCCTCTTGTGGTCTTCCACTTGAGAGTGAGTCAATAAGCTGATCATTCCCGACGCCTTGACGTCATCGTCCATCCAGATGACGTCATTGCGCAATTCTACGGAAGTTGGGTTGACCATCTTAAGTTCCACGACAGTAAACTGCGCCGCCTGTCTTTCCCTTGACAAATCTATGGGCAACAATGAACCCACTAAATATTCGATGGTTTGAATATGTTGCAAACCTTGAGAAATGATAGCTAATTGTAGTTAATAGTTCAGGAAACGAATAGATATCATGAATATCGTTAAGAATCCTTGTTATTTCGATCTGCTAATCTTATGAGAACTGTTTATATATCTGCATTCTTATATTATTGAAGATCAAGAGTCAGCTGAAATGTGACGAAAACCCACCAAATTTAAGGCCAAATCTCACAATTTCAAGTTTTCTGATAACCATATATATTCAACTAGCGAAATAATATCTATAGTCTGTCTACTCATTTACAAAACTTGACTAAATAAAAGACGAAAAATCTTGATGGAAAAAGCATTCCGAAATCTTCCATACTTCCTTGTTTCGTGATTTCTGCGCTGGTACAAAAATAAAAACGTCAGGTCCTCCACTGCGGTGACTGCGGTCACGTAACTGCAAGATCCTAATTGGTAGCTGTTAGTTTACTTCATGTCAGCTCGCTACTACTGTTGGTCTTGTCGCTTTCGTCCTCGTTACGGAATAATAAGAAAAACCATAAATCGCTTGTTATTATGATCACCCTGCCGTCTGCGCTCCATTTGTTCACATGCAAGGCGTGTGAAGACAGCCTTCCACCGGTATTCTGTTCACGTATTTACTTCAAATGTTATTTAAATTTGCGATTTTACTTCGTCGTCTACTCAGATCATGCCAGTTGTTCGGTGGAAATTTAAGCGATAGTTCCTTTGAATAGCAGCTACCCAAATAGGAAAGAATATGCAGTCATATTCTTTGAGAAAGTTATATACATTTACAGTGCTTTTGGACAACAGAGTACAGTATATTAACACAAATGGAATCCCCAAGAGGTACAAGTTCGTCTGTATATTCAACTAGGCAATATGCAGGTCACAGAATGGACACAATTTTGAACGTTTCTCCGGGTGTAAACACATGATTACCTGTAGATAATAACACGAAATCTGCATTCATATATGTTTTTGGTGTAGTGACAATAATCTGTACATAATATACTTCACCATCATACTTCCGTCGTCCAGTCCGGGGCCTAACCTCTCTCACCACCGACCGCTTATAAGTATATAAAATGAAAGTACCTTGGCCGGAGCTTCGGGACGGTACGTAACGTTCCTACGGTTAGAACTAGCCATCACATAGCCTATGATACTCATGAATGAGCTCATCAGAGCTGAAATTTTAATGTGAGCCTTGAATTCTTTGATTAACTGACATGGAAAGGCCTCCTATTTGTATTAAAGGTAGTGCCATTTTCCTATTAATTTCCCATTACCTTCTGTTACTTCTTTCGAATGAACACGATATTCTTTAGACGCTTGAATTTCAAGTCAGCGACCTCTATGGGCTCGTTCATATGAATAGGTTTATCTTCTGAATAATAATAATAATAATAATAATAATAATAATAATAATAATAATAATAATAATAATAATAATAATAATAATGGAATCTGGAAAAACTAGATGCCGAAGTAGCTCTAAGACTCATGCAGAAGAGTGTGCTACTAGAAACAGCGCACATAGTGAGAAAATTGATGGACTCCTAAGGAGGCAGGATGCAACCCGGAACCCCACACTATGAAAATCACCCAGTCGAATAGGATGACTGTGACAGACCAAAAAAATAAATAAATAAATAAAATAATAATAATAATAATAATAATAATAATAATAATAATAATAATAATAATAATAATAATCAGTACCTTTGACGTTCTTCGTCGCTACCATTCCTAAGTAATTTTTCCGTTTATTTTCCCAGTACTAAACACTGTCCATCTCATCGTGCCGTCCATTTCTGTCCATGTCCTCTAATTATCGTTTTCTAATTAACCATTTCTCTTATAATCCACTCTTTCGGGAAACCCGACCTTCTAATCATGGCAGTCCAATATTTTATCTAAGTACTTTACTTAACCAACAGAAATCCAATCTTCATCTAAGTACTTTACTTACCCAACAGAAATCCGTCCTCTAGACTCCGTTTGAAATGTATTAGATCTTTTGCCGTATCTTACATCAATGTCCAGTTATCAACCGAGCTGTCTAGTGTGCCACATTAATGTTAATGATTCTTCCTGATTTGTATGCTGACATTCGCTTCCCAAGTATCGGTTTCCTCTGTCTGACACTAACTTAAGCTAGGAATAGTTCCAAGGCTCTGAGTTCAAATGAACTATATATAATGTGTTGTAAACGTAGTGATTCCTGAGAAGATTATATTATTGCCCCTGTATATAGTGGTTGGAAGAAAGTGGATAGAGAACTTTACATAAGGCACCAGTATTGCTTAAAGCTAACAGGTTATATTATAATTTACTGTTATCTTAAAATAAAGCACAAACCAGTACAGAAACTGTCCAAAAAATATATAATCATTATTTGGAGTAATTTGCTTAGAATTACTGTTACAATGAAGAGGGTATCTCCTCTCTCTCTCTCTCTCTCTCTCTCTCTCTCTCTCTCTCTCTCTCTCTCTCTCTCTTGAGTATTAGTGTACGCGTGCAAGCACTGCTGTGTATGATTTTGGTGAAAATGTTACCTGTCTACGAACGTGATCACTTGATGAAGCGTCTATAGCAATAATTACCTTATAAGAATGCTGAGGAGAATGTCCATTCATTTTGTGAAAACTGAAAGTATGAACCTTTCTAACCCCCTTAAGATTTCAGCTGAGGTAAACGAACCTATGCAAAACCCTGCTATTTGAATGTATAATGTCACAGGGCTCCAGAGATATTATTCAAAATTGGCTTCTCCACTAAGTTCACTTGAGCTATAAATATGAGATTGACATGCGCGAGACAGAGAGAGAGAGAAAGAGAGAGAGAGAGGGGGGGCGGGGAGGATCTCTGGAAGTGGAAGATAATTACCTGAGAACTGTTAGGAAACGTACTGATGTCTCCGTATTTGTGTGTTTCTATCCTTTTTTATTTAAATTTCCTTTCAATTTCAGTTTAAACTAATCAATCGATCAATCAATATATACTTACATACATAATTGTGCGTGTGTGTGTTTGTGTTTTTGTGTCATCGTTTTTCAAGATTTCTTTTTAAAATGAATTCCAACGATACTTGAGACTTGTCGGAGGAAGGTGCATTTCAAGTTTCATATATACGATCTTTTTCCCTCTTTATATATCTTTATTTAATCCTGTAATCCCACGGTTTTTATTCGAATGCACAGATGTATGAAAGTAAACTTGTTCTCGCTTGCAAAAAGAAAAAAAAAAAGGAGTCAACCTTGCTACATCCAGTACAAGCATCTTCATCAGCCATATATTCATATTTCTTAAAAGTGAAAATAAATAATAAATGTTTTAATAATCGAAATTAAACGATTCTTAAGTAATCAATGACCCTGTGTATTTTTTCGTAATCATGATGAATAATACTCTTGTTTGGCACCGTGACCCCGAGCTGTTAAAGTGAAGTCTTTTTTATATATATCTGTTAATTTTCACATTCTAAAAAGTCAGCATGATATTTATTGGCACTTGGCTAACAAATAATGAATGTAAGACCTTGCTCCACTGTCCCTATTATAACATCTATGCTTTCTTGTTTGATTTAGGTTAATATCAGCACCACCACGCAACGTACTCATTACTTTAAGATGGAACTCGCTGATATTTTGGCACACGGTTATTACATTCATATTTATTGCTAAGTTGTTAGTACAAGTACTGTTATTACCCATATGTGAGCAAATGCGAAGATAATTGCCCTCAGAGCATTGAAGTTCTAAATCAGCCAGCCAAAGGATTTTATTTCGAATTCTCACTCGTTTGAGTATTTCCATCTTTTCTGACATATTGTTTATCTGTTAATGATATATATATATATATATATAT
>NC_089781.1:22327880-22380380 GCF_040412425.1 Macrobrachium rosenbergii
TGCAAAATAATATATAAAAAAATATTGATGAACGCTGAGATCGCTCCTTTTACTTTATCACCCAAAATCTTTCAAAATATTAAATTACTGGATGGCAGAGAGAGAGAGAGAGAGAGAGAGAGAGAGAGAGAGAGAGAGAGAGAGAGAGAGAGAGAGAGAGAGAGAGAGAGAGTTTTAAAACGATAGTGAAAAAAAAAAGGATCCATGAAAAGTCACACAAAAATGGTAAAAAAAAAAAAAAAAAAAAAAAAAAAAGGATCCATGAAAATTTACGCGAAAATGGTAAAAGAAACAAGTTACTAGAGACAGTGAAACCAAATGCTGGGTTCACGTCGCGCCTGAGGTGTGTATCGCAAACGGGGAACGTTAACAGACGTTTCCTGTTGTCTAGTGCCAAATGAAATCTGCTTAGCCAAACAGGTTATCATTTAGCAGCCTTGCTTACTCTCAGCACCCAACACAAAAACATTTCAATTTCATCACTGATTACGCTTGCAAAATGGTCTTTCTGATCTCAATTTGATGTTATTTCGAAATCGGCATCTGAATTCATTGTTTACGGCACTTGTAGATATTGAGTGTCAAAAGTTAATTATGTGAGTGATGCGTAGGAAAGACTTCAGGTCAACTACCGCACATAAAATAACATTTTTCTCAATATTCATAATTTGATTTTTGTTATTATCGATAATCTGATAATCATATGAAATGAATGAATTGAAATGTCAATATAAAGAAGAGGCGTTAGTAGCTCAAATACTTTGGGTCTTTTAGTATTTAGGAATACTACATTTAATCGCATAACTGTCTGGTATATTTTCCAAATGATACAAAACAATTAATATTCGTCACTCTTGTCAAATGGCCCGCACCTTAATCCCCCATCCTCCGAAAGCATCCTTTATACAAGAGAAAACCAATACTGCTACTTTATTATCACACCCAAGACAGACTTAGAGAACTCTACTGATATATACTTTATCTTTGTATAATTTTCAATTTCCTCATCTATACTTACCCATCCATAAGGTAATTACTTAATCGGGCAAATGAACGATCATTACGGGAACTCCATCGTTAATTAACCTCCGTGAAAGACGGAGTTCACTGCGCCACATGACAAGTAGAAAACATAAAATACACAGATTTACAAATGGAGTCCATCACATACGTACTGTGGTCCGTCGGTGGTGACTTTCGGACTCTGCGAGCTACGCAATTCTTGCCTCCCCTGCGTCACCGCTTCTTCTTCTTCTTCTTCTTCTCCCACTCACTATTACACCACTACTGGCTGGCTGGCTGGCTGCTGTGACAACACCTGCCACTGGGAAATGTCTGTATTTGCATGAGACATTTAGATAGTGATTAATGGAGGTTGGAGAAGGCGTCAGAAAGACCTTGGTTGTTGGTGTTAATATATTATTATATATTATAATAATGTTATTATTATTTATGATGTTTACTTTTCCAGTATATGAAATATGTTAAATATAACCTTTAAATAGGAATTTATATACTTATATAAATTTTTCATATTTGTATTATATATTTAACATATATAATGCAAATAAATATGTATGTGTGCATATTTATTTGTATGTTTATACACAAACACACATAATACATATATATATATATATATATATATATATATATATATATATATATATATATATATATATATATATATATATATATATATATATATGATTATAACCACTTTTGTACGTGATTCATTTATCATGCATTACCACAGGTGAAAAATAAAGAGATGTATGGAAATAAGATTATATTCGTAAATACAGTACGGGGGCAGCAGTGCTAATGAGTTTTCCAACCCCGCCTCCCGGACACCTGCCAAGTGTGGATTTGCAGTCTCCTATGGTCGGTAAGTTTATCAGTATTGCCTGAGAGTATATTGAGATTTTTAGCCAAATTTATGTATGTGTATATGTATATATATATATATATATATATATATATATATATATATATATATATATATATATATATATATATATATATATATATATATATATATATATATATATATATATAATCGAGGAATAGTCCTATGCAACAAACCTTTTTCAAATATTACAATTATTACAAAAACCCACAACAAAGGCTTCGATAAATAAAAACAAAATCCGTTTATGTGCCTATTACTGACACTTACCACCACTCTCCCTTTCCCTACTCATGCAAATGCTTTGCATCCTTCGACATTCACGCCCACAACAACAGTCCAACCATTCACCCACCCCTTCCCCCTTTCCCCTTCCTATAAACCCCAACCCAAACCCACCAATCCACCCCCCCTCAACAAACGTGTCTCGTCACCCGTCCAAAGTTGCTGAAGTATGTGTCATTCGGTTTTATTTATGACGTCGCCTGGATGTTGTTCGGCCCGTCCAAGCGGGAGATTTTCATAGCATCTTGGGTGAGGCTACGGCTCCTCGCTTTGTCTTTATTAGCTTCTTTATTGGGTTTACTGTCGCTGCAGAAAAGGTCGCCTTGAGGACATGGCGAAATGCAGATGACGATTTTCGCGTTGGGAAATTTCATTGCGAAAGGAAGACAGGTAGCTATGTGACGCAATGCTGTTGACCACCAAATTTTACACAGAAAAAGCCTAGTAGAACTATATTGTGAGGACATTATACATGATTTAATTATATATATATATATATATATATATATATATATATATATATATAATTTATATCCTTCACAGGTAATTGAAGAAGGTAAACCCAAATGCATGTAAACATCAATAATATATGCGTAAATATATCGCTTTGCAGACCCGCTCTAAAAGTCTCTCTCTCTCTCTCTCTACATGTGTGTGTGTATGTATGTATATATATATATATATATATATATATATATATATATATATATATATATATATATATATATAATATAAATCAACGATACTTCGTCTCCTCTAACAGGCTATGACTTACAAGAACAGAGACGACAATGATCACTGCCACATTCACGAGTGAACAACTAACTTGTGAGAAAAACTTCCAAAAAACTAGCCACTTCATTAAGTGAGAAAAACTTCCACAAACCAAGCCACTTCATGAAGCGAGAAAAACTTCCACAAAACTAGCCACTTCATAAACATACACTGCAGGATCACCAGCACTTTCTGAGCTCGTTTTCTTACAAGTAGCTTGCGGTTCTGATCACACCTTTCATTACTTTCAAAACGAGACATTTGACAGAAACCCTAATGTCATTTTGTTTTGACACTCGTGACATAATCCGAGAGAACAAACACAGTAAAATACAAGTTTGATTCATCAACTCATGTTCGGCAAATACTCGGCGGATAAACTGTTGACCCTCACGCCGAGTGTTGACAAAACTGACAGGCAGATAATAGGTTAGTATGTCATCTGTCACTCTGTACAAGCACTGAAGGGCAAAACAGAATTAATGATCTCTGCAAATCATATCCTAACACTTAATTATTATAGCCTATATATATAACAAACTTAACGAATATTGAGCATTCTTTCAGGAACTGTAATACTTATCTTACACTTATTTAGATTACTCTCCGGAAGATTTCAAAGAGGAATTATAAGACAGGCAACGTGCTGCTGTTACAGTGATAAGGCCGATCAAGAATGTAATATATTCGAGTATGTGTGTGCTGACAAATTCATTTCCCGTGGGATCATGTTTGTTCTTGGGATTTATGTGAATATTACGAATTGCCTTGTAATAATTAACACCATTACGTATTAATTTTCTGTAGTGTACCTCCCCATTCAACTCTTAAATCATCAACATACCGTAATTAAACTCCATATTTTGTTTCACTTAAAATAGCAAGAAACTCTTCTGAGAGAGAGAGAGAGAGAGAGAGAGAGAGAGAGAGAGAGAGAGAGAGAGAGAGAGAGAGAGAGAGAGAGAGAGAGAGAGAGAGAGTTTAAATAAAAAAAAGTACACGTGCAATATGAAATGCAACATAAAATATGAAAGACACAAACTTAATGCACATACGAACATACAAACACATACATTTGATGACTGTATTTTTTTCTTAAAGTCACCCATATAGCAAAGAATACGGACCTATCATAATTTTATGTAAAGACGTGAACACTTCAGCAACCTCCACGAGAAATCATGGATCTCTGATGAAAAGCGAAAGTGAAAGGAATACACGAAAAAGTTCACTGAACATATTTGTACATAAAATATGTGTTAACTTGTATGTCTTTTTTTTTTACATACAAACGTATTTATACATGATTATACTTGATTATTTGTCAGATGACCAATATGAAATATTTAAGTTTTATGAGTGTGCAAGCAAAAAGACAGTAATGCTAAATAATCGAACTACTTAACTCGTGAGTCAAGTTTAAATTTGCGCAGATGGAGCTAATTACCTCATTTTGTCAATGACCTATAATATAAAAAAAAAAATCATTAAAAGGAATAGGTACTGTTCTGTACACAGCTTCGCTTCCGTAAGTATTTTTTGGCAAATAATTTAAATATTCGATAGGTGATGTAAGTACTCTTTGAAAAATTATTTAAATGCTCAATAAGTAAAGTTTTAGAATTATTGAAAATCTTTAGGTACAGGAAAACAGCTTTGTTTTCCCACATAGTAAAAAATGAAATTATCACACTTAACCAGCTGTATTGATAATGTGCTATATCTATTCATACATGCAAATTCCAAAAAGACGATTGACAGTTGATAAGGATAAGCATATGAGTTCACGCATGCATAAATCAATACATAAACAAAACGAATGCATTAAGACGTCATGTCTATATACTTGATACAACAATTGTTTAATGTTTGGAGTTGTACAGGTTGCTTACACTTTCGTCTACCACTCAAAAATAAGTCGATGAGGCACCCAGGTCAACAATACATTTTAAGGGAAGAGATGTTTACTTGCCATAAAAAATGTTCCACCCTTTTACATTAACCCCCCCCCCCACCAAGCTATATTATAGGTATTTCTCTTGACATCACTGAAGGTTATATATAGTGAGACGCCACACCTGCCACGTTGAAAATGGCAAACATTCATTTTGAATACCTACAGCCTTTGAAATTCATGAGCTAAGTTCCGTTTAGTTAAAAGTTCATTTTGGATCTGCAAGACAAGCATAAATGTTTTATAAATACAACCTTTGAAATTCTTGAGCTAAATTCCGTTTAGTTAAAGTTAATTTTAGACTTGCAAGACAGACATAAATTTTTAATACAGACAACCTTTGAAATTCATGAGCTAAATTACATTTAGTTAAAGTTAATTCCAGACTTGCAAGACAAACATAAATAATTACTAAATGCATCCTTTGAAATTCACGAGATAAATTCCATTTAATTAAAAGTTCATTTTGGACCTGCAAGACAAACATAAATAATAAATAAATACAAGCTTTGAAAATTCATGAGCTAAATTCCGTTTAGTTAAAAGTTCATTTCGGACCTTCAAGACAAACAATTCATAGGCTAAATTTCATTTAGTTAAAGTTTATTTTAGACTTGCAAGACGCCATGGAGACCCTACATCCTCCGAAATTCCTTAAAACGGTTCCTGAAGCAGGTGACGTCAGCATCGAGACGCCTACACAAAGGAATGCCAATATGCATTTAATTTTGGATGGCTGCACTCAGGAATACTTCCGTCCACCATTTCTTCTAAATGTACTTTTATCATTTGCTGTTCGCAGACATGGGTGAAACTTTCAAGTCTGTCATTGCAGGTAAATAAACCTCGTCCTGCTTATAGAAGGACAAAGGGGAAACCATCCTACGAAAAAGAACGTGATGAAGAAATGACAAAATTCTTCTTGAACTCAGCCATAAGACTTCGGCGATAAGAACATGGCCAGGCGAATAAATCCCTCCATTGCGAGGTACCTGCGACTCCTTCTTCTTCTTCTTCGAGGCCAACCAGTCTCCAGGGCATGATGGGTATCCGGTACATCCATCCATCGGGTGACTGTCATTCCTCTTTTTGTATCTTTATCCTCTTCTCCATTATCATCTTCAGTTTCTCTTCCTCTTTTCACTTTAATTTTTATTCTTCGCTTCTTCATTCTTTTTCATTTCTCTTCCCTTTTACCTCATTACTCTAAATTAATCTTCCCCCAATTATCTTGCTGTCATTCTTTTTTTTTAATACTACTCCATCTCCTTCCTCAGGCAAATTAGAAGTGATAAGACAGAGAGAGGATACCTATTGACAGCATAATGGAGGGTTTGCGTGACTAAACGAAATCCAAGGTGCAAAAACCTAACGCGATTTTTTTTTCTAGTAAGAAAATCTTATTAAAAAAGAACTCCCATTTTATTCAGATAAAAGTACAGCCACCCTGTCTATGAAAAGCAGAAAAGGCATAGACATTAATAATGAAAATTAAAAGTTACTTAAAAGGTTAATTTGAACAACGTCATTAATTTTTTACCCAACCAATCTTAGCTTAATCACTTCTTCCTATGCTTATGACGTCACCACGTCAGCATCCGTTATATCGAGGAGAGACACTTCCTTTTTGGAAGGATCAGGGGAATCCTCTCGGTGAGATGTGGCAAAAAAAAAAAAAAAAAAACACACACACACACACAAAAACAAAAAACCTGGTTTTTGTATAATCACTTGACTTTCAAGTAATTCTTAACTAATTTTTCCGTGTATGGATGACGTTTTCCTGTGATAAAACGTAAATTATAACAAACGTTGACACCTCTTCGCGTACAGTACGTGACTTCTTAGCATCCAAGGGAAGACGAGACAGTCATGTGACAAACTATAGACAAGATTACCTTGGTTTTCACTGCACATCAAATGGTCATCAGAAACTTCCAGTACCCTAACGGTATAATCCTACTTCTTCTAAAGATCTCTGCCATCAAGAAATTGTTAATAACCTACGCCCATTTAGAACAAATTTAAAAATATATCACTGAGCAAACTTACTAAAATACAAAATATACTTACTGGGTATTCGAAGAACAGGGTGTACCTACGGTGTAGAAGTGGGCTTACCTTACGCCCATATTTCACTTCAAAGTGAAGGCGGCAGGCGGGCCGTAACTCTACAGAAGACAACATTGCCACAGAAGGATTTGTGGTGTCTGTAGGCATTCGGATGTCACCCAAGGGTTAAGATTAGAAGGAGGATTACGTAAAACGCGAATCCATAATGAAGTAAGATCTCTCTCTCTCTCTCTCTCTCTCTCTCTCTCTCTCTCTCTCTCTCTCTCTCTCTCTCTCGTGCTAATTTTATATTATATGTTAATCAGTCAGTTAATTCTGTAGATCTGCAAAATTTCATCATGCTTTAGAGGGAAAATTTATGTGAAATATTCTTATTAACCCTAAGCCTTATACACTGAACAAATAAATTAATGGTTAAATTAAAAATACGAGTGTATCTATCTATCTATCTATCTATATATATATATATATATATATATATATATATATATATATATATATATATATATATATGTGTGTGTGTGTGTGTGTGTGTGTGTGTGTGTTACCTTAAGATATAGCTTCTGTATGACCCTGAATTTTTAGAATTAGAAACTCTCTCTCTCTCTCTCTCTCTCTCTCTCTCTCTCTCTCTCTCTCTCTCTCTCTCTGAACGCAGAGCTCGAATTCTATCTTGCATCGGATGTGACGTGGTCCAAAGCCCCGACATCTAGATAGCTAATCGCCTGTCAATCCCGTTCCATTTATTAAAAATATCGCGCAGGCTGTGTAGCACACGGGGGGGGGGGAGAGATGATCCCTTTCATTATATAACATCATGCGGCGTCATGGAACACGGCCCAACAAAGGAAGTGGGAGGAAGATTACGACACAGTTCGAAAGAGAAAGGAAAAAGAAAAACTGATGCGTTGGAGAGACACGGCGTGCGCGCTCCTCTTACGGGAAGACAAGAGTCAACACCCAAGTTATCATTCACCTTCTCAGGATGCTGGGTCATGAGGAAATTCGCCTTGACATGCTTACGGGATGCCAAGAAGGTTTTAAGTTCTCCAGGAGGCATTCCTCATGATGCAGTGAATCTCGGTCGTATTTTTGTAAGATAAATTGAGTGCAGGACATTTCTAACAGCCATTTTATGTTAGTTCATGAGGAATTACATTACCATTATAGATACACTTGACAAAATAAGTAACCACACCAGACCAGGGGCATTCCTCACATGGCATTGAGTCTCAGTCGTATTTTTCAAAGGATAAATGAAAATAGCCATTTTATGTTCGTTATGAAGAATTACATTACCTTTAGGTACATAAGACGAAAAAGCAATTACATCCGGAGATCATACGTATTCTTCAATTGTAATTTTAAAGAATTGACGGGAGGAAATTTCAAAAAGCCAGTGCATGTCAGTTTACGAAGAATTACATTAACATCAGTTGAATTAACAAAAAAAAAAAATTACAACCAAGTGTTCAAAACAACAGCAATCTCAAACAGTAAAAACAGTTTAATAATTGAAACAGAATCGTAATGCTAATTAAGGTCTCCTTTCACGGAGCTGAATTAATGAAGTCAGAATGCTTATCTGCGACCTCTGTTCAAAAAGAACGTGGCAATATAGCCTCTAGGAAAATAATAAAAGCATGTTGCTTATAAGAAACTAATGAACGCTTCAACTTATATGCATATGAAAACGTTTCAACTCGTATGCATATGAAAACGCCATCAACTATAAAATGCACGCAGGTGAATCTGTTTATAATCAACAACAAAAGAATTGTAATTTAAGATAGTTTCGAAATTACTGAAGGAAATAGTGAAACCTATCGAATTAACTACTGAAAATAAAGCGTACTTATACGCAATATCCATATAGAGACAAAACACAAATCTATTGCTAAGTTAAGTATACCTTAGTTTAACCAGACCACTGAGCTGATTAACAGCTCTCCTAGAGCTGGCCCGAAGGATTAGACTTAATTTACGTGGCTAAGAACCAATTGGTTATACCTAGCAACGGGACCTACAGCTTATAGTGGAATCCGAACCACATTATAGCGAGAAAAGAATTTCTATCACCAGAAATAAATTCCTCTAATTCTTCATTGGCCGGCCGGAGACTCGAACTCGGGCCTAGCAGAGTGCTATCCGAGAACTTTACTGACTCGTCCAACGAGGAACTATCTATTGCTAAACAATTGGTATTTTAGCACACACAAGACTCTAAGTCTACCAGATGCAAGGTGTTCTAAATGAAACATCTCTGGGAATGCTGTAACATCAGTGGAATTTGTGGATTCTCCTTAAAGGAAATAAAAAAACGAATATAGCATCCAAGCATTCAAAGAGCGTTTGAATACACTTCGAAATAAGGGAGTAAACATATGCGAGGAAATTCAGTGCCATACCAAAATCATCATGGAGAGACAAGGCCACTCACAAAGTGACAAACAGAAAACGAACACTGACCAGCTGAATAAAGCCTGAAAGAATGACCAGGCAGACGGAATAAGCCTGGCCAAGAACGATCACTGAACACCAATAAGTTGAGACAAAGAGAAAGGGGAAAGTTCTAATGCAAGAAATTCAAATTCACGAGCGAACACTCGCAATCTAAACTTGCACAATCTCATACAAAAGAGCGAGTGAACTCCTTTTCTCTCCCGAGGAGGGAAGCCTGATAGAGATTCATTGCTGATGAGATAACGAGGGAGAAACAACTGAGAAAGAAATGCAGGAAGGGAGTGGTCGATGAATGAGAACAGTAGCGAGAGAGAGAGAGAGAGAGACGCCCGCAGTACATCAAATGCAGCAGAGAACAATAAATATGGTACTGGGCATCCAGATTGAACAAGGTGTGGTGATACCTTTGGTATGATGATGAGCCAGGAAAATACCATCATGGTGCAAACTGGTGAAAGGTTAAAGAGAGGTTAGAGAGAGAGAGAGAGAGAGAGAGAGAGAGAGAGAGAGAGAGAGAGAGAGAGAGAGAGAGAGAATGAATAAGAAAAACTTAGGGAAATTCAGCACTAATACGCTAAACACAAGCAAAACGCAACGCAGTGATTAATCTTCAGCAATCCACATCATAATGTAAAGGACACGGTAAGAGAGAAAGATAAGAGGTAAGTATAAAATATAAAAATATTGATGGTTATTTAACATTACATAAAACACTTCTATTGACAGACTTTTTTTGAATGCTACGCTGGTTCAAACGGAATTTTGTAATACGTTTTCCTACCTGGGAAGAATGCAGTTCTGTAAAAGGCGAGTAAAACCAAAATGAGTGAAACGCACAGAGAGAGAGAGAGAGAGAGAGAGAGAGAGAGAGAGAGAGAGAGAGAGAGAGAGAGAGAGAGAGAAAACCACAAAACAGCAATTTCAAACCCCTGTACTTGGAGGCACACCGTCACGTGTGTACAATGAACATCTCTGGATTTAAACCAAACTTACCTCGTGCATTTACAGAGCAGGGAGCAATGAATGAAGTTTAATGAACAAATGGAGTCATCTTATGGTCTTAAAGCCAATTATTAAAACAGCAATCTTCTTCAGATACGTATTTGTAATAGCCATAAAGACTTCTTAACTTCTCGACTCTTCACAGTTTAAAGGAACGGAATGAAGAATACCGGAGATATCTCATCTTGAAGGGGTGAGACTCGAATAAGGTTCATCTAAACGATTTATTAATTAAATTATGTTCTTCGATAACTCACACCATTCCTATGTTTTGGTTTTAATATTTATACATAACCACTTTTAGAATGATATGAATAAGAAACATGCCTAAAAGGCCATTAACTTCTTAAGAAACCTATCACATAATAGAATGCAAGACAAAAGAAATAAGACAAGAGAAAAGAAATAAGAAATATAATATATATATATATATATATATATATATATATATATATATATATATATATATATATATATATATATATATATATATATATATATATATATATATATATATATATATATATATAATAACAAAAGTAGCCAAGAGAATGTGACACTTTCAAGAACGTAAATTACAGAGTCTTTCTTTTACATTCAAGCAACAGTATTAAAAATACCTGAAGTATGACTGTTCTACCTTTCGACCATAAATGGACTCTTCAGACAGTGTAAGAGGAGCAGCAGGCGTTGACTCTTTAGAGGAACAAGCACTAATGACGGTGATTGCAAGACCTCCTTCACCAAGATAAGGCTTGTGGAATATGAATACGCAGGAAATGTTGTGACAACATTCTGAGTAATAATATGTGATGCGGAAGGACAACATCAACAAGTGTGTGTTTGTAGTTTGCAGACATTCACAAGAAACAAACATAAGAGACATTTAAACTGGGATGTTAAAGGCATATAAGGAAAAAGAGGGGTATAACGAAGAAATAAAGTAAGGCTAACAAGTGTACCTTAGTTTTACCAGACCACTGAGCTGATTAACAGCTCTCCTAGGGCTGGCCCGAAGGATTAGACGTATTTTACGTGGCTAAGAACCACATTATAGCGAGAAATGAATTTCTATCAACAGAAATAAATTCCTCTAACTCTTCATCAGCCGGCCGGAGACTCGAACTCGGACCTGGCGAGTTCCAGTCCACAGCTCTACCGACTCGCCCAACGAAGAGCTAGTAAGGCTAACGAACAAACAATTATTTACATTCCAAGACAGCCATGAAATTAAAAAAATATGCGAAGACAATGGTACACGGGGCTTTGAAATAGTACTGCAGACCCTCATAAACCTTCAAGGCACCACCAATAAATATTGCTAGGAAGACAATATAAACTTTTACCGATCGTGGACAGTGTAATAAGGCAGCATCTCAAGAGAGAGCGGATGCTGATGCTATCCAAAGGAAAACTGCTGGTTCTTGGCGCGCTTGTACTTCGGGAGCTAATGGAATTACAAATCATGGAGATGGACGAAAGTATAAGACACCCCAGTACAGGGGGTCTTAGTTTAGCTGGTGCATAGCCAAAAACCCCACTGACTATGCCACTCACTGACCTGTTCCTGATCTATGTTAAGGAAAGAAGCGAATGTCCATGAAATTCCGGGTTCCTACCAATGCCAGAGTTCCCTAATGAGTTGTTATTTTTAATAAACTAAGTAATGTTTTATTATTTTGTTTCCATTAATAAAACATTTGTTTTAATCTAATTTGATGTGAGTAGGTTTAGGAAATCACTAAATGATATTTTATTATTTTGTTTTAACTAAACACTGGTTTTATCTAGTCAGATCTGAGTGGGATTTTAGTAAATCACTCAAATTTGATATGAGTAGGTTTAGGAAATCGCTAAATAATATTTTATTATTTTCTCATCATTAAACACTGGCTTTACCTAATCAGATATGAGTGGGTTTTTAGTAAATCATTCAAATTTGATATAAGTAGGTTTAGGAAATCGCTAAATAATATTTTACTATTCTGTTATCATTAACGCTGGCTTTACCTGACCAGATATGAGTGTGTTTTTAGTAAATCACTCAAACTGTGTACTAACTTAATCCTACGGTCACCTCGTTTACTTCTTTTACATCTTTATCTCAGCCGGTTCCATAAAAGCTACCTGAAACTACCTGGGAGACTCTGAAAGTCTCTCATACGCAGCCATTTTTAATCTGAGACTGTCATCACTACTTGTGAGCTGATGGGGTGGAGTTAGATAACCAGGTATTCTCAAAGTCTTAAATGCCAACGCCAAGAAGAGGTGTACGTCGAAAGGCAATCAATTAGTAAAAGGGAAGTGCGCAATACCTGTGGAGATTTTCTGGTCTTTGATTTTGTTCTTGTTGCGTCTGAGGTCAATTAAAACGGTATAACAACTGGTTCATAAATATTATAATAAGTCCTACAAAGTTTCACAATGAATTTTCATTTACTGTTCTATAATATATTTCAATGTTTTTCACATTGAATTTTCACTTACTGTTCTATGATATATTTCTATGTTTTTGTTTCATTACTTAAACGTGCCTCCGTTTTCATGTTTTGAGTATATAAACAATATGGGTTCGCTTATAATTATATGACTGTGTATATTCACTTTGTAAGACGTTCACTCATCATACATTCCAGCAATGGGCTTCAACAGTCGCAGTTTTTTTTTTTTTTTTTTTTTTTTTAGGTCACTTGCATGGGTTCAGTGATTTCATGAAAATACTACTTCACCATAAGAGATATATCACTGCGTGGAATATCTACAAAATGACATCAGGTTAAGACTTAACATTCGGTAAAAGTTAAATCCTCTATTCGTTTCATGTTTACGAGAATATGGCTCAGTAAAGGGCAGATCATTCCAGGGACCTCTTCCAACGAAACAAACAACAGTCTTCCCGATTATGTACCAGGGCGTTACGTGTTTATAACACTCACTCCAAAATGTTCATATGCTTACGAAAGTCTGAACGTATCTTAAACCCTCCCCCTTTGTTCAACAGACAGGTCACGTTTTCTTTGTGAAGGCTTCGATCGTAAATGCGAGGAGGAGTTACAGTAACGAAGTGCAATGAGGAAAAAAAAAATGAAAACACTGGGGAAAGTGTAGACTGAATACTGTTAATGCCGGTTTGTACGTAATGCCGTTGCACTGTATGGCATTCGAATTTGTGGATTCTTGGTAATTATATCCTTCAAGGTGTTCAGTAAGTCATAACAAAATGTAAATACTTATGCTGAAAATGATAAATACTAAAACCAAGTTAGTCTCATAATATACTTTGCAATGAGATAATGGTTAAAATGTATAAAGAGATTCTTCATTCTCCTTCCATATGCTACTTTTTCCCAAAAAATAAGCAAATGCAGGAAAAAGGTTGTAGGAGACTACACCACTAAACGATGTAGGCTCATTGTTGTTAAATCACAACCAAATGATAAGGTTTCTTTCAGTAACTTTAAAAAATTTAAGAAGAGAAAGGAAAGCGTCTAGTCAAATCTAGTTCAGAAATGAACCTAGAACTGGGTTAATAACCAAGTTAAATGGCAGAGTAATCTATACGAAATGAGATGTATTAAATACAGTACTGACAGAGAATGTTAAAAGAAGAGGCATAAGCGAAGTGAGTGAATGTTGGTCTACGTTCGAATACATTCGACGGGAAGATTGCTGAAGACTTGGACCTCTGCCCATCCACCAGTCGAAGGCACCAGACAGCTGAGAGAGAGAGAGAGAGAGAGAGAGAGAGAGAGAGAGAGAGAGAGAGAGAGAGAGAGAGAGAGACTCTTATGTAGTGGCCAAAAATGGGTTTTACAATAATTGGTGTAGAGCACACACGAGGGCAGGAACTGAAATTAGCAATGTAACGGACACATGAGGCCAGATTCTTAAAACGGAAAGTGTGATTTATGAACAAGAATAATTATCCGCCTGGACGAGAAAGGGATGCAGAAAAAAACAGAATAAAACAGTATGGATGAGGGCGAATAGGCGTGAGTGCTGAGCTGAAGTACTGTTGCATAAGCAAGTGTATATATGAAAATAACAAAGACAATTGAAAGCTGAGGACTTACTCGACGAGAGAGAGAGAGAGAGAGAGAGAGAGAGAGAGAGAGAGAGAGAGAGAGAGAGAGAGAGAGAGAGAGGGAGAGAGAGAGTCTTATCTGGAGTCTTTAGAAAAGTGAACATATATGCTGATGAACAGATATAACTGTTCATATTTTATCCATCGACGTAATAAGCAATGTGAATATGCCTAAGCTGTAACATAAATTATGCTAAACTTATGATATGATGGCTTTTTTAAAATGAAGGACAATTTTTGAAAGTTCTTTCATATAAAGTATACCCACAAACAACACACACACACACACATATATATATATACACACATATATATATATATATATATATATATATATATATATATATATATATATATATATATATATATATATATATATATATATATATATATATACACACACACACACACACACACACACACACACACACACACACACATATATATATATATATATATATATATATATATATATATATATATATATATATATATATATATATATATATATATATATTACAGAATAAGAGAGTCAGCCAAACTCATTAAACTCCTTTCCCACGACTTTGCTCCCCAGGGAGTAACTTGAAAAAGTCCCTTTACCAAGCCTCAAGATAATGCCTGCAGATACATGCTTGACTTAGAGAGAGAGAGAGAGAGAGAGAGAGAGAGAGAGAGAGAGAGAGAGAGAGAGAGAGAGAGAGAGAGAGAGAGAGAGTTTTCCAAATATGACTGTGAAAGATTTCACATCAGACTGAACGTGAAAACCAAAAGGTATTATTTCTGTTAATACTTGCGTCTGAAAATGTAAATAAAGATTATATAACTAGGTTATCGATTCCTTGATGACCAAACAAGGTATTTCTACCGTTATTTCTGAAATAGACGAATCCCAGTCAAAGCTCACTTTAATACAGACTGTGAAACAAATTCAAAAATTTAAATCTTTACCTTCCTATACGGGAAATCGTTTAAGAAAAAAATCACCGGCTGATTTTTCTTCACGTGACTAAAATAAAACTCTGTAAAAACTGCCTTCATTTCCACGCTACAACTAAGGATGATTTTTGAGGAGGAAACTCCACGTTTCTGTTGTCTACAGAATTATGAGGTGCAAGATCAACTTTCCTTTTAAAACCGGATTTGTATAATCCAAGGATATGTAGGTGAATATCATGTCGGTGAAATATAAATGAATTAAAGTGAATGCATTCGGTTGATAAACATGGCCGTTATCAGGTCACTCGGAATAAACTTTTTGTATGGCAGCCTTGCCATATGATTTCTTCAGAAACATGTCGCAGACAGTGTTTTGATCTTAACCTGTTACATATGAAACTTTACTTATATTATTCTTTGATGATACCAAGTTTTTAGTGGCTTTGGAAAAACAATTCTATTTATGATACCAAGTTTTTAGTGACTTTGGAAAAACAATTCTGTTTATGATACCAAGTTTTTAGTGACTGGAAAAACAATTCTATTTATGATACCAAGTTTTTAGTGACTTTTGAAAAACAATTCTATTTATGATACCAAGTTTTTAGTGGCTCTGGAAAAACAATTCTATTTATGATACCAAGTTTTTAGTGACTTTGGAAAAACAATTTTATTTATGATACCAAGTTTTTAGTGACTTTGGAAAAACAATTCTATTTATGATACCAAGTTTTTAGTGACTTTGGAAAAACAATTCTATTTATGATGCCAAGTTTTTAGTGACTTTGGAAAAACAATTCTATTTATGATATCATGTTTTTAGTGACTTTGGAAAAACAATCCTATTTATGATACCAAGTTTTTAGTGACTTTGGAAAATCAATCCTATTTATGATACCAAGTTTTTTGTTACTTTGGAAAAACAATTCTATTTATGATACCACGTTTTTAGTGACTTTGGAAAAACAATTTTATTTATGATACCAAGTTTTTAGTGACTTTGGAAAACAATTCTATTTATGATACCAAGTTTTTAGTGACTTTGGAAAAACAATTCTATTTATGATACCAAGTTTTTAGTGACTTTGGAAAAACAATTCTATTTATGATACCATGTTTTTAGTGACTTTGGAAAAACAATCCTATTTATGATACCAAGTTTTTAGTGACTTTGGAAAATCAATCCTATTTATGATACCAAGTTTTTAGTTACTTTGGAAAAACAATTCTATTTATGATACCAAGTTTTTAGTGACTTTTGAAAAACAATTCTATTTATGATACCAAGTTTTTAGTGGCTCTGGAAAAACAATTCTATTTAGAAAAACAATTTTATTTATGATACCAAGTTTTTAGTGACTTTGGAAAAACAATTCTATTTATGATACCAAGTTTTTAGTGACTTTGGAAAAACAATTCTATTTATGATACCAACTTTTTAGTGACTTTGGAAAAACAAGTCTATTTATGATACCATGTTTTTAGTGACTTTGGAAAAACAATCCTATTTATGATACCAAGTTTTTAGTGACTTTGGAAAATCAATCCTATTTATGATACCAAGTTTTTAGTTACTTAAGAAAAAAAATTCTATTTATGATACCAAGTTTTCAGTGACTCTGGAAAAACAATTCTATTTATGATACCAAGTTTTTAGTGACTTTGGAAAAACAATTCTATTTATGATACCAATTTTTAGCGGCTTTGGAAAAACAATTCTATTAATGTTTTTAGTGACTTTGGAAAAAAATTCTATTTATTATTAGGAATATTTCCATTGTCTTAATACCAAGTTTATCACAAGATTAATTCTTGATCTTTGAAGTAATAAAACAATTCTATTTATGATACCAAGTTTTTAGTGACTTTTGAAAAACAATTCTATTTATGATACCAAGTTTTTAGTGGCTCTGGAAAAACAATTCTATTTATGATACCAAGTTTTTAGTGACTTTGGAAAAACAATTTTATTTAATACCAAGTTTTTAGTGACTTTGGAAAAACAATTCTATTTATGATACCAAGTTTTTAGTGACTTTGGAAAAACAATTCTATTTATGATACCAAGTTTTTAGTGACTTTGGAAAAACAAGTCTATTTATGATACCATGTTTAGTGACTTTGGAAAAACAATCCTATTTATGATACCAAGTTTTTAGTGACTTTGGAAAATCAATCCTATTTATGATACCAAGTTTTTAGTTACTTAAGAAAAAAATTCTATTTATGATACCAAGTTTTCAGTGACTCTGGAAAAACAATTCTATTTATGATACCAAGTTTTTAGTGACTTTGGAAAAACAATTCTATTTATGATACCAATTTTTTAGCGGCTTTGGAAAAACAATTCTATTAATGATAAGTTTTTAGTGACTTTGGAAAAACAATTCTATTTATTATCACTTAGGAATATTAACCATCCATTAGTCTTAATCCTAAATTCCCCTTAGGAAAATATGGTTAAAAATGAAAAAAGGATTTAACATCTTTACGGATTAAACAATAACCAAATATCACAATCTCCGATTAATTCTTCCGATCTTACAACCCTGAAGTAATATGTCCAAAGGTAAAATAATCCCGAAATCCTATTCCGAAAGTAAAATATTCCCGAAATTCTATTCCAAAGGTAAATTATTCCCGAAATTCTATTCAAAAGGTAAAATATTCCCGAAATTCTATTCAAAAGGTAAAATATTCCCGAAATTCTATTCAAAAGGTAAAATATTCCCGAAATTCTATTCCAAAGGTAAAGTATTCCCGAAATTCTATTCCAAAGGTAAAATACTCCCGAAATTCTATTCCAAAGTTAAATATTCTCGAAATTCTATTGCTAAGGTAAAATATTCCCGAAATTCTATTTCAAAGGCAAAACATTCCCGAAATTCTATTCCAGAGGTAAATCTTCCCGAAATTCTATTCCAAAGGTAAAATATTCCCGAAATTCTATTAAGTTAATATTACTGAAATTCATGTACAAGCAACGGCCATGTATAGCAAAACATATGAACGACTACCGCCAAATCAAATCAAGAGTGACCGAACCCATTCAGCCAGGCCAACAGAATCTGAATTAGGTTTAGTTAGCTGATTGGAAGTAATGCGCCCTGAAATTATGCGCGAACAGGATGCTAACTGACGGGTTAAATACAAGGGTTTCTCTCGCCCATCATAAAAACATAAGTAAATAAATGCACTAGCGGATTCTGAAAAATTTCATGAGGGGGCAATTTTCATAATATATATTTTATATATATATATATATATATATATATATATATATATATATATATATATATATATATATATATATATATATATATATATATACATATACACATACACACACAAACATATATAGATATATATATAAAATGTTATCATTAAGATTATTTTTTTCAAAATTTTACTATAGATTTTTTCCCATTTTTAGATTTCTCATTTATGTTATTATTATCTAAATCTTCAATATTATTATTTTGTCATTATTTTTCATGGGGGGGGGCCACGTACCCAGCTGCCTCATCCCCCCGATCCGATGGTGAATAAATGGTTAATGAACAGCAATATTTACAAGTGTTGTAGCGAAGAAATCAACTCAAGAATGGCCAAAAGATTACACATGTTGGCCAAAACTTTTATCCTTTAAAATTTACCCCATGAAATTATTTCCTATGTTTCTTCTTCTTTTATGCGTGTCTGCCTGCATCAAGTGCTCTCTCTCTCTCTCTCTCTCTCTCTCTCTCTCTCTCTCTCTCTCTCTCTCTCTCTCTCTCTCACACACACACACACACACACACACACACACACACACAAACACACACATACACAAACCTAAAAGGGGCATTGGCATGTGGCACAAGTGTTTATATTATTAAAAACACAAGTCATGCATTACACGGGTAAAACATTGCGGCCCAGTGCATTCACTGTGCGTGCCGTGCATAAACAATTTCATAATGTGAATGCCGGGAAAATAAGAATGAAGCCTAAACGGGAAAATGAAACGTTGTCTTCAAGTAGAAAGTATTCAACGAGATAACGCTCGTCAGGTTAACAGATAACGAAACCTGATGATGAATATCGAGTCACGTTAATTTCCGACAAAGGTTCACAGATTTTGCAGAGAGAGGGGGAAGGACAGCCGCGAGAAATTCCAGTAAGATGAGTCTCGTAATTGGCACGCAGTGTTCAAAACGTGTCGAAATTTATATATTTTATTAATGGCAAGAAAATGTAAGCTATCACCTTTTACTATTATTATTATTATTATTATTATTATTATTATTATTATTATTATTATTAAAAATACAAAACAGTAGCATGAGTCTTGAAATGGAGAAGCAAATCTACAGTTATGTTTATGTACAGTACAAATATTTAAAGATAAATCTGTGCAGAAAGCTTTCGGGAAACAGTTCGATTCCTCTTTTCAATCGAATAATTTCCTGAAACCTTTCTGTACAGATTTATCTTTAAATATATGTACATATGCATAACTGTGGATTTGTTTCTTCATGATTATTATTATTATTATTATTATTATTATTATTATTATTATTATTATTATTATTATTAATATTATTATTATTATTATCATTATTATTATTACTATTTGCAAGATTAGACCTTCTTTGATGCATGTTTTGTTGAAAATATTCATATTTTCTAAATTGGGATATTTAATCAATTTAGACAAATATGAGTTTTTTTTTAATTCTACTCAACAACGTTTTCAAGCAAAAAACTAGGTTGTTGAAAAAACCCTGTATAGATTAATTCAATAAAACTGCCATTTTTTCAACAAAAATATTATTATTATTATTATTATTATTATTATTATTATTATTATTATTATTATTATTATTAATATGTAATAAAATTCCACAATTATATAGTAAATATATTACTATGTGAGCCAAAGACTTTCGAAAACGTGAACGGTGTTCCTCATCAGTGTTAACGTTAAAAAACGTTAACCCTGATGACAAGATTATTTCAGGTGTTGAAATTTGGGTCTTTTGCCATAGTATTATTTTACAATAAAATGGATTTTATTATTATTATTTTCACGAAATTGTGAATCTATTAGCATTATTATTATTATTATTATTCAAATTTAATAAATATTCATGTAACCACAAATATAAATGATTATGAACATGTAAAAACATTCTTCCACATAATTAGTCAAAAGGTAAAAAAAAACAGAAAGTAACATAAATAAGCATTTAAATTAAAAAAATCAGCATTACAGACTCTTGGGAGGTTGAAACTAACATGTTTTAGAAGCTTGAATTTCATGTCAATGGCCCTTTGTGTGCTTGTTCCACGTGAATAGGTTTCATCTACCTCATAATAATAATAATAATAATAATAATAATAATAATAATAATAATAATAATAATAATAATAATAATAATCAAAACAGCATGAGTCTTGAAACGGAGAAACAAATCCACAGGTATGTATGGGAACAAAAATACTTAAAAATAAATATAAACTGAGCGCTCTAGGGAATCTGTTCCAGATTCCCCTTTTCAATCATACATAACTGTGGATTTGTTTCTCCATTGTCTAAAGTGTTATCAACAATTCTAAGAAAAGACTCCATGACTGTGAGCAGTCGTGTCTAGAAGATATATGAAGATTCCCAGAGGGTACTGACTTACATACAAGAGAGCGTTATACAAGTTGTAACCCAAAGCGTCTGGAGCCTGTGTCTTACTTATACCATTATCTCCGCAGGCATTAGAATCTTAACGAAAAATACGTAAATTTTTTTTTTTTTTGGGGGGACGGATAGCATCAGATTATATATATATATATTTATATATATATATATATATATATATATATATATATATATATATATATATATATATATATATATATATATATATATATATATAAATATATATATATATATATACACATACACACACACATATCACGAAGGAAGTAATAGGAAAAGGTATCTTCATCTTTTAACAGTTTATTTTCAATGCCTTTCCTATTACTTCCTTCGTGATGTATACTGAGCCTCAGCTCCGGCCCATATATATATATATATATATATATATATATATATATATATATATATATATATATATATATATATATATATATATATATATATATATATAATATATTAGAATTATACAATAAGATAGATTTAGTTAAATATATATATATATATATATATATATATATATATATATATCACTATGCAATAAGAAAGATTTAGCCAAAAGTAAAAAAATTACTGCGATACATAGGCAAAGTGAATTATGCCGAGGGAATGGAGTGCTAGATCGTCTAACTGTCATTCTTAGCTTTGACGGAGTTCAGTAACATACACACTTGAAGTCGAGAACGGAGGGAGGTGGTAAAAAAAAAAAAATAGCAAAATCAAGAAGAGCAACACCATTATTACTGGTTTGTAAAGACATGAAACAGCAAATTTCCCGAAACGCTAACAGTATGTTTAGCCATGTCAAAGGCAGTAGTTCTAAAACCAATCTCAACATATCTAGACTCAGATATATTGAGGTTTTCCCGCAAATAGCTGCTGGGTACATTTACCTGTTTCCCGTCCGAATACTGCCTGTCAAAAAGCAAGTTTCTAGATTTGGCTCAAATATTTCATTAAAAAAAAATACGTGAAAGAAAGATTAAAGGAATGGCGCGTGTATGACCCTAGAGAAAGCTTTTTACTGAACTGATAGAGGGGGAATGTGGAGGGTGAGATAGACGTAAAGTGTAGGTGATAATTCTATAAAACTACAGAAAGGTCTATGATAAATTGAATCTGGTAAACGAAAATACAGCGGGGAGGATGACTGATTTCCCGGAAAAGCAGGTATAATATAAAATTTAATATAAAATTTGATCACAACCGCACGACTGTTTATGTTTACAAAGGTGGTGTGACGAGAAACGCCACGGAAAAGACTGATGATGTAGGCGCAGGTTTGTGGAAGAGGATGTGAAATTGGAGACAAAAAGTTTGAAAAGCGTTTGCAAGAGGAGAAAGCTGAAAAAGAACACACGCAAAGTTACCGAGGAAATGAAAGCCAGGAGAAAGGGTTTATGAATATTCGTATGAATATGGAAGAAAGGGGAAAGGCAGGATTGCACACACGTATTTTCAATGAAAATTTTACTTCAATACGTTTCATTTTTCCAGCGTTCTAAACTTATGATTAAAAAGAGATTTTTAGGTAACTACGTAACCATTACTTCGAGTATGATACAGGGGATAACAAAATGTTAATAATAACCTAATATTCACAGTTCAGTTTTAAATTAGCACCCCGTCAGTGAGGGAAAATGTTGAGAAAGTGTAATGGAACAAGCGATGACGGAATATTTCCGGAATGTTTCACTGAATATTTTTCTCCTTAATTTTTTCACTGTTCTTTAATATGTTGTCATCTTTTAAATAATAATAGTCTGCCTATAACTATCTTTGTGAAGAAGACTTGAGATCTGGTTGAAGGCAAAACGAACATACCTGCTTCACTGTTTTCAGCTCTCTCTCTCTCTCTCTCTCTCTCTCTCTCTCTCTCTCTCTCTCTCTCTCTCTCTCTCTCTCTCTCTCTCCATTCTACAAAACCGTGTACTGAAATAGCTACGTACTGAGCTACTGACCTTTCAGTTACTTTTTACTTTTCGTTTTGTGTGTAAATATTCATCCATTTATTTGTATGTTCATATGCTCAGTCACTCACCATTTTCACTTAGAGGTGACCTCTCGAAAGGATTGTTTCTCAGACAGTTGCAAATACCCTTCCTTAACTTAAGCTCTTCGAAAAATCGGATAGATATCTGGATAACCTTCAGAGACGTGGATTTTCTGGATAAAGTCCGTACTGACTGGTGTGTTTCTTTACTGAATGACAGGAAAATGTATTTTCTATTTTCCTGTTTTTGTGTAAGCATCCTGTTATTTACTGATCAGCATTTCCGATGGTGCGACTATTATCACATACATAGCAAACCTAGGACTTTTAATTATACAGCATTATATTATTACTACCACTGACGCTACCAGTAGTAGTAGCAGTAGTTGTGTTAGTAGTAGCAATAGTAGCAGCTGACTTAATCCTTATATAACTAATTCTTTTGTAAAAGCAACAGACAAGCAACCATATAACCATTTTCAAAAAAAGTTGACTCGTCAACCGATAAGCAGCCGAGAGAGAGAGAGAGAGAGAGAGAGAGAGAGAGAGAGAGAGAGAGAGAGAGAGAGAGAGAGAGAATGTGCCCAATGAATGGACACTATCGGCTGGCCTAACCCAAATCTACGTTATAAGCAGGGGAACCTGTTGAGGCCTTTCTAAACTGACAGTAAGCGAGGAGGTGTGACCCGACTGAACTCTGGCCGGTGTAAAATGGACTCGAGAACTGACGATCTCATAGCCTGGATTACTTATTGCAACAAGAGAAAGAGATTCGGAGAATGTCGAGACCCTACGTTCAGGCACGCCAAGCAATTACGTAAAGATGGTGATCTTTTCGTATCGTATATCAATCCCCGAAAGAATTTTATTAAATTATTTTTTATGACTACATTGAATCATTTTCGACAGTTCAACGTATACTTTCTTTGACACACACATGCGCACACACGACAGCATTTTCTCTCTCTCTCTCTCTCTCTCTCTCTCTCTCTCTCTCTCTACATACATACATACATGCATACACACACACACACACACACATATATACATACATATATTTATACATACATACATACATGTACATATATATATATACATATATTTATATATACATACATATATATATATATATATATATTATATTATATATTTATATATATATATATATATATATATATATATATATATATATATATATATTTATATATATATATATATATATATATATATATATATATATATATATATACATACATACGTACAAACATGCATATACTGTGAATTAAAATGTGGGCATTATCTTAATAACACCAAGAATCTCAACAAAGGTAATCACTGTACTGCCTGGCTTCGAATGCAGCGCAGACCCGGTCATCTGGCATGGCGCTCTCTCCTTGACCTCTCTTGACCTCTCCTCCACTGACTACTGACATGACAAGAGAGGGGGAGGCGACAGGTTACCTATTGGGGCTTATATCCCACGCTGGTGTGCCTCGTCTATTTTCTCCCGTTGGTTTGACAAAGTCGAACTGACTGTATCCGAGTGGTATCTGATGTTGAATGAAATACAAGTCGTCTCCTGGCAGTAGTGAATGAATGGGGATTGGAAAGTATACCTTTGTTATCCCTGAGTTGGTACAAGAAAAATCTAAAGTACAGATATATTTCTGCAGAAGAAATATCTAAAGTTTATTTTATTCGAAATATTTTATGGTGGTTATCCACAAGAAATAAAAAAAAAAAAAAGCTTGGCAGCATTTTGTAAAAATTAATAATACCAGTCAGTCACCACAATCAGGCTATCAGCCTTGAAAAGAAGGATTAATCTGGCAAGGATTAACTTGATTAATTCGACAAAAGAGGCGTATCTGGAGCAACACTAAAACCTACATAATCATGAAACATGAAAACAAAACGAAAATGGACGTTCAAGATTAAAAAAAAAAAAAAAAAAGGGAATGGGCATGTTTATGACCCCCTCCTGCGAAAGTATTTACTGATCACTCACAGCTGAATCTATAATTAAGCTCCGGTAGCTGCATTATTATTACAAAATTGAGTTTACCAACCTGCAAACTCTCACTACCCCTTCACCTCTTGACATACTGATGCGCTTCTTCTGTTCTTACTACTACCAGTACTACCCCTACTCCTACCCCCTACCCCTACCAGTAGAGATTACCCCTCTACTGACCACGGTCATACTAGTTAACAATTTCTAGGACGTTGCCAGAAGCCATTATCTGATTTTGTAAGAGTTCTGGCTCCAGTAAACTTCAGATGCCATTACGAGGTTGCACGGGAATACTTCACCTCTCTCTCTCTCTCTCTCTCTCTCTCTCTCTCTCTCTCTCTCTCTCTCTCTCTCTCTCTCTCTCTCTCTCTCACACACACACACACATACACACGCACGTGCACAAATTCACTTGATTCATATTAATATCGTCGGCATTTTCACAAATGCTGCAAAATATTAGAATACGCATGTACGTTTTACCCGAAACCCTATGCAGTTATGAAACCTGACAGACAACAAATAGACAATAACTGCAAGTATATTAACTGCCTTGCATATCAACACTTCGGGACTATTCCTTGGGCTTCGGGTACCGCAGAAATGTACCACAATAACGTACGGTGCAACAGGTCTCATTTTAAAACAGAAACTATATATAATCTCCATTCATACATTCGAACTATTTTCGATGACGTTTCATTCACCTTCTTTTTTTCATAAGTAAAAGAAATGGTTACAAAATACTTCAAGCTGCTAAAAAAGAAATAGCGTAACTTCTTTTTTCATCCAGAATTGCAAAGTTATTTCTACAATTGGCTCCAAATTATATAATATTATTCAAGGCTGCAAGAAACCTTCAAACGGTTTTTGGGCAAAGCAACACTGGCAGACAAAAAATGACATGAGAAATTTCGTTTGAAATCTAAAAGGTTACCGGCATAGTCATGAAAATTACTGAAGAATTTGCATAACAAGTCGGTAAAGCAAATACTGTGGAAATGGTGCTTAAGTATTGCCAGCACATTCACATAAATTATTACTTACCTCACTTCATGCAAAATAATCTAATCTCCTTATCCTTGCAGTTATTTCAATCACTTTATATTTTTTTTTTATTTCCCAGATCTCTAATTTAATATTTAATCCACCTCAACTATATGGTTGTCTTTTATTCTTTGTTATTTCTCGTAATAACTGTTCATAATTAAAGTTTTGCTCTCTCTCTCTCTCTCTCTCTCTCTCTCTCTCTCTCTCTCTCTCTCTCTCTCTCTCTCTCTCTCTCACCCGTTTGCACTATATCTAAACACGACTTCTGATTTCTTTTTCTTTCAGAGTATATATTTAAAGATATGGGCTGTGGATGCGGGAAAGTGCTGAATATTTACACGCTTATAATCAAAACCTATTTCTTCTAGGTTTCCTCAGCAAGTAAGGAATAAAATATAATCAAATACAGCAATAACGGATGAAGAAGACAAAATATTATTGTGATTCCGATGCAGTGAACAATAACGAGTAATAAGCGGTGAATATGTATTTGGAATGGGCTAAACATCTGGAAACTGCAAAACGATTCGAAAGTGAGAGGAAGTAATTGCAAAGCAAAGGCGTCAAAAAACGTTTTTTTTTTTTGCATAGCAATGAGTAAAAGATGCACTTCTCCCAGCGCGCCATAAAAGGCCAAGCATCATTTCCACGGCATTTGCTTTTGAAACCTGTTATGTAAACTCGTCAATAATTTCCCCTGACTAAGCTGGTAACGCATTAAATTCCGAAAAAAAAATATCCAATTTTCTTTTTATTTTCCAGAGCTAGGCGGCAAGAAGACTTCTTCGTTGCTGTCTTGAAATATAAAGCAATTGGGATGGATGGAAAGGATAAACTTGTGATTTTTACTATAATAATAAATTATAAATTCGTTGCAGTTTATCAGGTGTGAAGTGACGTTTTGTGAATTTTTCGGGATTACTACTTGAAAGCACGACGGACGCTGACTTGATAATTGTCATGGATGCCAATAATTCCTTCATGCACAAATTAAACAGCAACCGCCTTAAAAAGGCATATACTTAATAATAAAATTACAAGGGGAGGTTGAAGAATGGAACTGAATATAGAGTTTAGGCCAAAGGCCAATCACTGGAACCAATAACGTCATTCAGCGCTGGAAAGGAAATTGAGAGTAGGAAGGTTTGAAAGGTGTAACAGGAGGAAAACCTCAAAGCAGTTGCAGGAGGAAACAATTGTTAGGAGAGGGTGGATAGCAAGATGGGAGAAAGAAAATATGAATGGACGTACAGTACAAGGAATGAAAGGGGTTGCAGCTAGGGGCCGAAGGGACCCTGCAAAGAATCTCTAGTAACGCCTACAGGGCACTCCATGAGGTGGACTGGTGGCACTCCCCCTTACGGGGTGAAATGATACAATGACGATGGAAGCGAGTAAATTCTTGTGAAAAAGGTACTGGTGATTTCTAACTGCGTTTAAATTCTCTTTTATTTGGGGATCGAAATGTCATCAAAATTCTTTTTTAAGGGATAGACTTACACCAACTGGATTAATTATCAGGTTGACTCAGAACAGGGTGACCGGACGCGATGTTTGTTTAAGCATAAAGATCCTCAACCCATTGCTATTGTTCTTTGGGAGTTTGCAGTAATTCTTGTCAACAGCATTCTGTTCTTAGCAATAGCCTACATGTAAATTAAATGGGTCACATAGTGAGAAGACAAGAACTAGAACATCTCTCTCTCACTGGTAAAATCAATGGAAGGAGGCCGAGAGGAAGACCTAGACAAAAATATATGGATGGATTGGTAAGAATGACTGGAGGAAGAATGTCTGCAGCTCAGTTGCTGCAGAGAGTCGGAAATAGAGAGGAGCAGCGAGCCATGATTGTCGACCTCCTTGGGGATATGGCACCTGGATGATGATGATATATATATATATATATATATATATATATATATATATATATATATATATATATATATATATAAGGCATATATATAAAGTGAAGGCAGAAATTACATCTTAAAGAGGCAAGAGGATGCACAAGCATTGATTAGGGCATTTATTCTATTAACGTTTCTTAATTTTACCTACTTACATCATCATGGTTCATGTTTGCACAAAAATTAGAGTTCAATTCTATTTTCTCTGCAAATAACAACTCTAATGATGTAATTAAGTAAAATTACGAAATGCTGGAAGAATGAACTCCCACAGTCAATTCTTGTGCGTCTTCCTACCCCTTCAATATATATATATATATATATATATATATATATATATATATATATATATATATATATATATATATATATATATATATATATATATATATATATATAAATACATACATACATATATTTACCGTATGTGTGTGTACGCCCCTTAGCTTATGTAAGATTTAGTTACACATGTACAAGCATGTCAATTAGCTACAGTCTTCAAAAGCACGGAGCCACGAATGACACAAATACAAGCATGATGAAAGAGCGGAAATTCCTGACAATGGATAAATCGTGATTAGCTGGAGGCATTACACGAATTGCTGCTTTTTTTTTTTTTATCTTTTCCTTCTTCAAGACGAAGCTCAACAACAATTATCAAAGATCTCGTTTTCATACATTCACTCCTCCTCGGCTCGTCTCCGGAACAGAAAGCCTTTAAAATTGAAGTGCTTCATAGCTGTAGGAGACTATTTTGCTTTGGAATAGACATTATTTCAAGTAATGTCTTTAGACGGAGAAGGTTTCCATCCCCTTATGTCACTTAGGAGGATAACTCTCTTTTCAATGAGAACAGTGACTCTTAATGTAGGAGAAGTCTAACATTATTATTATTATTATTATTATTATTATTATTATTATTATTATTATTATTATTATTATTATTATTCAAAAGACGAACCCTGTTCAATTAGGATGATAACTCTCTTTTCAATGAGAACAGTAACTCTTAATGTAGGAGAACTCTAACATTATTATTAATTATTATTATTATTATTATTATTATTATTATTATTATTATTATTATTATTATTATTCAGGAGATGAACCCTGTTCACTTAGGAGAATAATTCTCTTTTCAATGAGAACAGAAACTCTTAAGGTACGAGAAGTCTAACATTATTATTATTATTATTATTATTATTATTATTATTATTATTATTATTATTATTATTATTATTATTATTATTCATAGATGAACCCTGTTCACTTAGGAGAATAACTCTCTTTTCAATGAGAACAGAAACTTTTAAGGTAGGAGAAGTCTAGCATTATTATTATTATTATTATTATTATTATTATTATTATTATTATTATTATTATTATTATTATTATTATTATTATTATTCAGAAGATGAACCCTGTTCACTTAGGAGAATAACTCTTTTTCAATGAGAACAGAAACTCTTAAGGTAGGAGAAGTCTAACATTATTATTATTATTATTATTATTATTATTATTATTATTATTATTATTATTATTATTATTATTATTATTATTATTATTATTATTATTCATAGATGAACCCTGTTCATATGGGACAAGCCCACAGGGGCCACTGACTTGAAATTCAAGCTTCCAAAAAATATGGTGTTCACATGCGCAAACAAACACTTTTAAGCAAGTTTAAAGAGCCAAAAAAAACGTAGTATGACTACGCATTATAATCAAGTTCACATGAAAGTGCTAAGGCTGTGATTACTAGTGGGCGTGGTGAGGGTGGGGGTTGTGAGAAAGGAGGGAATGTTCAACCTCATTTCTTCTTTTAGACGGCAAAATAAAGTGACCCTATCCATTACTTTTATAACGGTTATATAACAGTCTGAAATTACTAATGAGCGCATATATATATATATATAATATATATATATATATATATATATATATATATATATATATATATATATATATATATATAATGATTTTGGCTTTAGGGGTTATTAACCTCTCCAGTCTCAACTAATCCCTTGCTTGGCGGATATTCAAGGCGCTAGACAAAAAAAAACTGCAATTATCCGTAATTAGACCGTAGATTTTTTTCTGTTTTTCCTTCGTATAGTTTCAAAATAATTTAGATCCTCTATCCTTAAAACACTGGTCCTTTATCCAATTCGAAACTTTCAACTAGGAATAAAAAATCACAGTCTTGTGTTTCATTTGATTCTACTTACATCGTGATTTGGTCATTCCTCTACGTATCACAACAATCTTAAATTTATAATAATCTCTATAAGAATTCAACATTAGACTGAATATGTGTGGTGCATCACTATATTGTGATCGGAAATAATGAGTAAAAAGCCACAATAATGTAAATGTTAGACTATTTTTCCTTTTTTGTATTTTGGAAAAATACAGTCTATCATTTACATTATTGTGGGTTTTTACTCATTAGACTGAACTGCAAATCAGATGAGAAATTCAATTAACTTTTTTCCTATCGTCAGCAAGAGGAGGCAAACACACTCATATATCCTCCAGTCATTACGAGGCATTAGTTTCAAATTCTTGTCAAGGACGTTTGATCCTTTCCTTGAGCCGAAAGTTGCCCCAGCATCCAGCCTCGCGTCGGTGGCGCCATCTCTTAGGTGATTCAGCCACCCCGAGTTTTTTGGTCGTTGCTTACGATGCTGCGTGTGTGTGTGCCTTTCACCTGTGCACGGGGGAGAGGCGTTGATTATTGTTGTTCTTTTCTTCGTCATCACTCTTATTTTGGCTAATTCGTTCCTCATATCCCTAGCTTATTCTTCTATATATCGTTTCTTGATTTGCTAAAAGCAGCGTAATATCTCTTAGGTAACGAGCGTGCGCAAATCGATTCGGCTCATGCGCAATAGCAGCCGCCTCTATTATGCTCCTTCGCCCAACTGACCCTTCCAAGAAACACGCCTCCCTGTAAGTTCACCTTTTGCGCTTCTATTTTCCTTCTAGTAGGCGCCTATGCCTCTTACATAATAGTTACTTTTACTTTTTACAATCCTCGTAACACCGAATGCGTTTATCGGACGCCGCGTCAGCGATGGAGTTTTTTTTTTTTTTTAGTTATCAAAGAATTATATAAATTGCATTGCACCAATTCACTTTCCACGCCTTAGAGTATGAATTAAATTTGTCCCAAAATCGTTTTTTTTTTTTTTGTCATCAAAGAATTATATAAATTGTATTGCACCAATTCACTTTCCACGCCTTAGAGTACGAATTAAGTTTGTCCCAAAATCGTAGTGACAATGTAAGGTCAGTTACTTAATATTTTTTTTTTTTTATATTGTAACCTACTGTTGACAAGGATGACCACACTGGATCTCATGTTTGCTTTCGTAAAGACAAAGGGTTTTCTCCACTATTAAATTTATTCTTTATATTTTAATGAGCTTCACAAACGCCAGCAATATTACTACTTTCCTTTGTTCTTTCATATTTGCCTCATTTCCAGAAATGTTCACCTTTTTCATCCAGTCATAATTATAATGGAAAAGTTTTTTTTTTTTTTTTTTTGCCCACCCAGTTCTTAAAAAAACATGAATCATTTTTTTATAATGTGACTAAAATTTGCTACCTTTACCAGTCGTACACGACACGAACACAACTACATGACAAGTAAACAATGCTGGTTCCCACCATCGTAGGAGCATTGAAAGTGGTAGAGGAACAAGCAAACTCATGTTTTATTCTGCCCCTGCATAAAGCTGCGTTAAATTTCACACAGGCAAACATATTATAATTACAGTGTTATTTGCGATCAGAGGTGACATTTTAACATTAAAAAAAGTCTGAGTTTTAACACTCAGCATAACATTGAACTCTTTGAAGTATGAACCTATGCAAAAGAGGAGCCAAGGGTTACAGGTATGAAGACTTAAACTTACAGAAATGATTTTTGGGAATTAAGTCACAATAGTTATGGGAACTGGCATACCTGGTGTGCCGCAAACATGTGCTTTTGTCAAAATCAATAGACAAGCAATGGACCAGGGGTTGTAAAAGTGATGTGCAAATGGGGAATAGGCATATCAATAAAAAGGGAAACTGGAAAATGCGAAGGCAAAAACTAGGATGAGACAGGGCATGGGTGCTTATGCAAGTTACTGACATACTCTCCTTCTGTACTTACATAATTTTTACTATATTCACAGTATTTTTACACCAATGAGGAATTCCTACTTCGTTCTCATTTCTATGCAATACTAATTCAAGCACCAACGATACTAAGAATTCCTGGAAAAGACTATATATATAGTTCGAAAAATAATATACATACATATATATTATATATATGGGTATATATATATATATATATATATATATATATATATATATATATATATATATATATATATATATATATATATATGCATATGTATATGTATATATATATGTATGTATGTGTCTATACCAAGAAGAAGGAGGCATACCCAAACTACAAATTGATCTCTAAATATGGACACAAACAGGTTTAAACAAATACCAGCTAATATATTAGAATAACTGACATGATACTCATTTCTGTATGAACGCTGTGATAATAGCTGTACATTACAAAGCTCTAAAAGGGAAGAGTAAAAAAAAACAGAGCCATAGCATTAGTGAAAATAACTGACATGCCTTTCATATGAGAACGCCGCCATTCGACAAAGAGAATCATTTTCATCCGAACGATTTTTCAGAGTGGGTGATTTCGCTAATTACACGTTTTTTCTTTCATAAAGCCTTAATAAATGTCGCATTCCGAGCCGCCGCTATCCATACAGAGATTCCACAAAGGTACGTAAAGGGGTCGTAATGTCGTCCCGACCTCTCCATGATGCCATATACGGTGAAATATATGAAGTCCGTTGCGTTCCATGAAAATGGAGACACTCCTTGATGTTATTGCCTTGGTGTCTTTTGCCTCCTGGTAAAAACTACTTAGTGCTTTTATCTCAAAAGGTATTTTACTTCCCGTGGTGCATTAACTGTGCGATTCTTTGGTAATCTTTGCGTGCTACATTATACATCCACAGACACACACTCACAGCCATTTTATATATATATATATATATATATATATATATATATATATATATATATATATATATATATATATATATATATATATATATATATATATATATATATATATATATATATATATATATACATATATATATATATATATATATATATATATATATATATATATATATATATATATATATATATATATATATATATGGGTGTATGTGTGTTTCTACGGATGCAAAGACATGCAAAGATTACCTAAGATTCTTACGATATATGCAACAGAGGAAATAAAATATCTTATATATATATATATATATATATATATATATATATATATATATATATATGTGTGTGTGTGTGTGTGTGTGTGTGTGTGTGTGCGTGTGTATATGCATACATTTTTGAGTTTTACTTATCCAATAATTAAGTGATATACAGAGTACAAATTCAATACCTTGAATATGACTTAGGTTATTGTTTAGGGCCCTACTAGTTTGAAGCTTTCCTCTTTTCCAATCCCCTATTAAAATATTAAGAATCTGCGTACCTTCCTGCGTACATCCTTTATTGAAACCCAAGGTCTTAGGAAACGGCACTGCAAGAATGGCCAGCACTGCCACAGTTACAACAGAAACTCAACTGATGGCAATACCTATGGCTTGATGAAGTCAGTCATTTCCTTGGCCTTACCTGCGATATTTTGACCATAACTTTCATTAATTATATATGGGCTTAAACTTACACTCTTCCTCTGTATGAGGTGATACAAAAGAATTGTCCTCATATAGTGTGTGTGCGTGTGTGTGAATTCGTGGATTCATTTGCGTGGGCATGTGTTTCTGACAGAACGACATAGAATTGCTAAAATAGTCGACATTACACATAATAGCCAACAGGCAGGTAAATGGGGCCTACCGGGAAAAGTTAAGTATACCTTAGTTTAACCAGACCACTGAGCTGATTAACAGCTGTCCTAGGGTTGGCCCGAAGGACTAGATTTATTTTACGTGGCTAAGAACCAATTGGTTACCTAGCAACGGGACCTACAGTTATAGTGGAATCAGAACCACATTATAGCGAGAAATGAATTTCCATCACCAGAAATAAATTCCTCTAATTCTTCAATGGCCGGTCGGAGAATCGAACGCGGGGCCAGCAGAGCGCTAGCTGAGAACGGAACCCACCCGTCCAATGAGGAACCGCCTACCGGGAAGAAAGCACAAAAGCCTCTATCAACACAGTGAAGTGAGTCCTAACCGCTTTCAAAAGCGTGTTAAGAACAGCCCGAATGAGGGCAGTTCAATACCCATTCCAAAATAAATGTGTGAAACGAACCCTGGCATTTGCGGTTTCTCAAAGAGGGAGAAGCGGCGATGCACCAGCGGCTCGTAATTATGTCTGATATGATAATTACAGGACCGAGAGAGAAAGAGTGACCTAACTGCTGGAGGGAATGAGCTGAAATTGGAAGTGAGATTCGAGCTGCTGATAAAAAGGCACGTACTCTTGATTTCGACTTCATTAAAATATAACAAGGGTGCTTATGACATGTGACAGACTGATTAATTCCATCCATTCTAATCATACTCGGATGTGCCCAGCCGATACCTGGAGAAATGAACTCGGTGAATACCAATAACCTTGAACTCTTATAAACATTTATTCATGGCTTTGAATAGTAAATAACATGGTCCTTCCGAGAAATATCACTAAAACCTCAACGTTTAAAGTATTATTACATGAATGGAGTGAATTCTATAATTTTATAAAGTTATATAAATATACGATAATATTTACACGGAGGGAAAAATTTGCACAGCACAAAATTCTGCATGTTGAATTTGTTCCTGTCAACGATTCTCTGTTAGCCTGAAAAGGATGAGCTAAAGTCAAACAGGCTTGACACACATCCTTCTATTAAAACAAGGGCAGAAAGAGAGTTACGTCAGGAAAATTAGCATGACTATTTAAACAGAAAAACCGGAGGAAGTTGGTGTAAAGAGAAGTAAAGAAGCAATACTTTATGAGAACATAATTTCCTTGGGCGCTACATGAGTTTGAGAGAGGAGGAAAAAAGTGTCCATCTGCAGTTAACGTAATCTAAAAAAAAAATTATAAAAGTGGTCATCTACAGTTAAAGTGATCTAAAAAAAATTATAAAAGTGGTCATCTACAGTTAAAGTAATCTAAAAAAAAATTGATAAAAGTGGTCATCTACAGTTAAAGTATTCTATAAAATAAAATAAAAAAAATGGCCATATACAGTTAAAGTAACCTGCAAAATTGATAAAAAAGTGGTCATCTACAGTTAAAGTAATCTAAAAAAAAATTTATAAAAGTGGTCATCTACAGTTAAAGTGTTCTATAAAATAAAATAAAAAATGGTCATCTACAGTTAAAGTAACCTACAAAATTGATAAAAAAAAAATGGTCATCTACAGTTAAAGTAATCTAAAAAAAAAAATTGATAAAAGTGGTCATCTACAGTTAAAGTAATCTATAAAATTCATAAAAAAAAGTGGTCATCTACAGTTAAAGTAATCTAAAGAAATTGATAAAAATGGTCATCTACAGTTAATATAATCTAAAAAAATGATAAAAAAGGGGTCATCTACAGTTAAAGCAATCTATAAAATTGATAAAAAAAACGGTCCTCTACAGTTAAAGTAATTTACAAAACTGATAAAAAAGTGGTCATCTACAATTAAAGTAATCTATAAAATTGATAAAAAAAGGCCATCTACAGTTAAAGTATTCTAAAAAAACTTATAAAAGCGGTCATCTACAGGTATTGTATAAAATTGATAAAGTGGTCATCTACAGTTGAAGTAATCTATAAAACTGATAAAAGTGGTCATTTACAATTAAAGTAATCCACAAAATTTATAAATGTCCAAATACAACCAACAAAAGAGGCTACTAACCAAGAACTGTAGCTAATAATATGACCTTACGCTAGAACCTGACAATTAGTTCACAAAGTCAAAACATGTGACGTAAAATACCCATACCCTTTTTCTTCTTGGCCGAGGATGATGGAATGTAAACGCAATATAACAGGAAATCATTTCGAGACCTTTGTCACTGAATGTGTCCCCTCTTAACAATGGAAGATGATCATAATGATATTCCGAGTACTTCATGAGATGGGTAACGATTCAAGATTCAAGGACCTTTTCTTCACTATAGGATCTAGACAGACAATAACCACAGGGAGAGTTTGCTTAGTAACCAGATAAGCGAACATGCTCAGAGGGTAGGAATAAATGTCATCATATGATATATATATGTATATATATATATATATATATATATATATATATATATATATATATATATATATATATATATATATATATATATATAATAGTGACATAATAGTAAACAGTATAAAAAATGATACAGGAAAAATAAAAAAGTAAAAATTAAGCTTTTTTAAATAAAAAAAAAAAAAAAAAGTACCTCCTTAGACATTTCAAAGCATTAAGACCATTTCTTAAAGACAATAGTAGCTAAGCTGTCTGGCCCTGCGCTTTGGCATACAAATCACATTAAAGCCAAATGTCGCCCACTCACAGTCACTAAAAACTGCAGACTCCAATAATCACTTGCTTTCTTGACCTTCCTTTTACCTGAAAGTGTTCCTTGGGTTCAGTGAGTCTAGAACATCATTAAGCGTACACAAAACGTCCTGTGGACACCTATGTATATACCTTGAAATAATCGCAGATATGATGATTATATAATCTAAGCACCTTTGCATAACATTACTATTCAAAATGAGCTAACATTCCTGAGCAATAAGCCCAAAAGGTTATTAAATTGTAGAGACAGTTTCTACAAGAATAATATAACCTATAAGTGAAGAAAGAGAAAATAAAAAGAAAAGGAAAAGAAGAATCGATAAAAACATACATTATATATAATATATGTACAGTATGTATGTATGTATATATATACAAAATATATATATATATATATATATTGTGAGTTTATATCACGCTTAAAAAATCTAGCTAGAATATTCTTACTTCTGCTTCGATCGATACTCTTCCTATACTGAGAAACAACCAAAAACCTCTAGCTTTCTTGCTCATAGATACAGTTTTATAACCTACTTCACTCATTCTTAAATATTTTCAACATCACTCTATTATGTTCAGAACAACCATGCATCTATTTTCCATCACATCAGTGAATAACTCCCAGAAACACTGGCATAACGTTACTTTTGCAAGCCTCGAGTTTCCCAATAAAAAAAAAGGGAAAACATCTGCCCTTTTAGTTTACATTCACACCATACAGTCCTGGCCCATGACATGTTTCCTATTTTAATAATACTGCATTTCTTATTTCGAGATTAAACACATTCTACTTATTACGAAGAGCTGTACTCTTAATTCAGCTCTACTTGAAACAAAAGTAGGAAATCTCTCGGATGCATATCCGCCATTTACTTCGCTCTGCATTGGAAACACTTGAATATTATTTTTCTCATCCTGCCAACCAAGATATTAACCCTGGAACCTTTCCACGTTTAAATTTAACCTTTCTTAAGTATCAGTTAATGTTTACATCATATCCTACAAACACCTTTTCTCTACTCTCAGACCTCCCACTTTTCAAAAACGTTCCTCCCGAAGAACTTTTTATTTTCTTATAGACCCACTGCTTTACTTTATCGTCCCATCTCGCTTCATTATCCATTAATAAGACCTTTCGTCACATCATTCCAGGTATAATTTGATTCTTAAATCACACACACATAACCCTCTTATTTATAAAAAGTTTTACATTTCAGTGTCATTTTTAATGTGTGAACGAATTTTTGTCGTCGCTACGTGTAATCAAAGCACATGGAAATTACAACGAAGAGCTGTTTCTTGTATCAATAACTTGTTATTTCTTTCCCTTTGCATAATACTGGTATAGTAAAGCCAAGACAGATTTGCCGTTGGAAATTTACGTTGTTGGGAAAACCCACAGAAGAGAGAGAGAGAGAGAGAGAGAGAGAGAGAGAGAGAGAGAGAGAGAGAGAGAGAGAGAGAGAGAAGGTTGTACTTGAAGTATTTCTAGTATTTTATAAATCTGGAATAATACCGATACAGGTATTTCCACGTATAATTTATGGCAACCAAAAATATTTGTTTTCTGAAGGATACTAGCTGTGCAAGAGAAGCAGTCATCTTGTCTGGGAGAAGGGTAAGGAAAGACCTTGGGGAGGGGGTTAAGAGAAGAGGCGTGTCTCTCCTGATGCAGGATTCAAAGGCTGACCTCAAAAAATTATGGGTCAAGCTGTCTGGTCACTTTACTGCTGTACGTCACTTGTCACAACAGTGACAGCGTTCGGAATGGTTTTATCCTTGCCAGGGAGTGCTGGAAATATGGAATATCAACACGCAAAACCCCTCTGGTATTTTTGGCATCCCCACTCTCGATGCCCCGATGAAAGTAAGAGGCGTTTGGAAGCCCCGCCGCTGATTGGCTGACCACGGGAAGTCGACGGCACGGGATTGGCTGCGGGCCCCAACGAAACTGAAAGCGGGAGGCTCATGACCAGCTCTCCCACTTGCAAACCCCCCCTACGTATATAAGCAGAGCCTTTATACCAAAACATCTTACTGTTAGTTTGCTAGATGTGTTAGTTACTTGTCTTGGAGGGAAGATAGTCAGGTGAGTCAGTGGATGGGTTAATGCGGAGGAACCGTTCGGCGAGTATTTTCCAACAAAAAAAAAAAAATTGGTTAAGGGAAACCAGCGGCGCCCCAGGGGACTTATACACGAGTGCCGCTCCCGTTTGCACAGGTGGTGACGGGGGGCCAGCCTCGTAACAAGTGAAACTGTCACAACGAGGTGGCAGTGTTCTCTCGGATGCTACGAGGTGGTCCTGACAGTGCAAGTGAAGACTCGGTGCAGGTTGGACGTTCCTCTATAAGCATCATCGTCAGCATCCTGCTTGCCTGCTGCCTCCCCCCTTAAAAAAATCTCATCTTCCCTCAGCTGCGCGGGTTCCACTAACCTACTCCCGCGAGGCATAACTGGTGCGACTTGGTGGACGTTTTTGTTTACTGTACCTCTTCTTTAAGTGACGTGCTGACACATGCGAGCTCTGAGAGTGGTTGATAACGAACAGAAAACAAAACACAACTGGTAACGTAGGAAACAATCGACGGGGTCAATGAATTGTGTTGTCCATGTGCTGTCTTTTGATACAAAAAGCTCACAGATTTAAACGGAGACTCAGATCTTCATTCACAATATTCTAACTGAGTAGGTTGTAAGCCATCAAAAAAATCAAAACTACAAAATTCTACATCAGAATTGCTCACAAATCATTTATACAGTTTTATACAGTTCATGTATACATAGAAATAACAAAGATATATGCACACTATAAAAATCAATATATATATATATATATATATATATATATATATATATATATATATATATATATATATATATATATAATATATATAACATGTAGGAGGAGAAAATGACTGGTTCTGGATAGTGTGTACTGACAAATTTATATAAATTTGCATAAATATCGTTTTCGTTTTAGACATGCACCTGCTTTTGATCGAGCGTCAAACACCATAACTATCAAGTGTGTAATTGACTAGCCATCATATTCCAGAATACTCTCACTCTCCCTTTCTAACTCACACACACACACAACACACACACACAAAAAGAATCTTTCTTCGAGATGAATAAAAGAGTTTTATTAAGTGGAACATTTGTAAAATTGTGAAAAAAAAGTAATAGGTAAAAATGAGTTGATTTGAAGCAATGCAAACATTTTCAAAATCAATACAAGCATATATTTCAAAAATCATCTTTCCATGACTAATTATGAATTACTTTTGATCATCAGTGTCCGAAAAAGAAAATCTTTCGAAAAATGTTTTCTCATATAATGCAACGTAGACTGTATAAATATTAATACTATTATTAAGGAAGAAGAATGTCCAGTTAACTCCACAAAAAGAATATGATTCATTACAGAAATAATTTTCCAATTATCCACTTCGTAATCTTAATCATTAGTAGCTGAGAGTGAAGGATATTTATCACATAGGAAAACTGTGCTTCAGCCATTCATGCTGCGTGACGATTGTATGTGCCAGCATTTATATTTACATGTTTTATGACTGTGTGATAAACAAACATACACGTACGAGTATACGTACATACACACAAGCACACATGCATACATACGTATTCCCTCACGTGTTGATCAAGGAAAGGATGCAGTAACTTTAATGCCATTACCAGGCGATAACATTTTTTTTTTTTTCAAAATTCATGCTAGGTATATAGAAATTATCAATATTCATATTACTGTACATCCTACATACACTTTTTCTCTACTCTCAGACCTCCCACGTTCCAAAAAAATAAAATTAATAACACGACATTAAATGCGTAATTTCCAAAACCATTGTTCACTTCACGTACTAAATAATTCCTACGAGAACAGACGCAGGTTTGGAGCACCTTTCTCCTTACTTCGCATTTACCATCTCTGGGGCGTGGGTTGGGGGAACGGGGCAATTAGGGCCACATTTAATTATGGTGGATCCTCAAGAAGCCTTGGGGGCTGTCAGCAGTTACACAAAGATAGGCACATAAAGAACGATGTCATAATATCCGTAGGTGTACTTCCTGAAGATGGAATAGGCACGACTGCTTCCTAAATCACCTTGCCTTCAAAGACAGGCTTTTACTTACTTCGAATAATAAAGAAAAACATTTTTTTTAATTAAAATAATATTGTTCTATTAAAAATCACTCTCCACTCTTAGCATTTTGCCACAAAACACAAACATATTCTAGCCAGTTTACAAAAAGAAGGCAGGTTAGCTTCAAGAACTTCTGCATCGTTTGCAAGATTATTTATCTGATAGAGGAAGTCCTTGCAATTGTCAACAAACTGTCGTCTTCAGCTTGCAAGGCAACAGAGAATTTCTAGGAATCACATCATGTGTCTTGTAACAATGTACCCCACCAACTCCTTTACTTAACAACGATTCTCTCTCTCTCTCTCTCTCTCTCTCTCTCTCTCTCTCTCTCTCTCTCTCTCTCTCTCTCTCTCTCACATACACACACAAGAACAAAAAGCCCCTTCCTACTGAAATTTCGAAACTATATCTTTTGTTTTGATTACATTCCATAGGGCAGTATTAACTGCAATCTAGAGTCAAAACAATCAGCAGTATTAATTTCCCTCTAAAGTCAAAACCAATTAGAAAAAAATTTAACGTATGCGTTTTCATACATGTGCATGCATTAATATACACATTCTCATTCCTCGCTGCTAAATTAGAAGTGAATCAGAATTCCAAACCGCGTCTTGTTTTGGACTGTCATGTTGTTGGGATCTGCAGACTTCCAAATTTGTGAAACTACCATCATCATGCCTCTTTGACATCAAGAAGTTACTCTGCTTCGAATATACAAACGAGAGTGCTTCGAATACATGAACAGACTTTCTAGTATAGCGTTCGGAAATCTAAACGACAAAGAAAGCACTTGGCAATGGTCATTAAAATCTGAAGAATTTCTGCAACCGTCGTACGTTGAAATATATTTTATTTCCATTTATCCCATTTCTCTCTCTCTCTCTCTCTCTCTCTCTCTCTCTCTCTCTCTCTCTCTCTCTCTCTCTCTCTCTCTTTTGCTTTTTCCATCAAAGATTGCAAAACTCGCATGTATGTACGTGCGTGCAATCAAAAATATGATCTCGGGTCATCTGTTTTTTTTTTTTTTTTATTAACTTTTTTTTAACGGTCAAGTGTGACGTCTGGCTCAGGCAAAAGAAACAAAGTCCAAAGAGTGAAAGTGTTCGGTCGTCTAGACTGGTAAATCATTGTGAGCTCAGGGTGTCGTTCAGTGCCTCCTCAAACAAAACGATGCACCGCGCTGCTCCCACCTTCTTCTTCTTCTTCTTCTTCTTCTTCTTTTTCTTCTTCTTCTTCTTTTGCCTTGAACTTAGCGAAGAAAAACATTCTTTCGAAAATTCAATCAAGTTTATTACACGCTGCTTCGCAGGCTAATATGACGCTTATCTTTAATATTGGTTTCGCGTCTTGCTCTCATTAAACAGAAACTAATGTTGACGTTGGTCCATGTAACCTTTTACAAGTTCGAATCGAAAACACTCTTGCCGAATCCGGTAAAACAAATCCTTCGGCTGTGCGCAGAGCTTGTTGGCATATACCTGCACGATGATTAACATTTATGACTCCTGTAATCTCGGCCAAGAGGAGGTCGGTCTACGAGGCCGCCTGATTGCAAAATCGAAGGCTTTTAATGATAACTTTGAGCTTATTTTTTTATATTTTTTTTCCCAGACTATCTCGTCTGCGACTTTAGGTCATGCGCGGTTATATCACTTCCCCGGCATGTTTCCTTTTCCTTGTCGTCTTCTTGGAAGCGTGTGGGCGCGCATGCGCGTTGTCTGGCATTCATTTGTTTGTATAACGGTGATCCTTGAACATCTTTGTATGGAGGCTTTTGAAGAATGCTAGGTTACTATTTCATAATATCTTTTGTCTGCCTAAATATAATGGCAAATTGATACGTAGGTTTTCATCAAGGGTTAGGAGCAATGTTTAATACAGCTGCCATATTATGCTCATTAAATAAAATGCTACCCGTATAGAATAATTACATTGGTATTTTTTTTCTTTTCCAGGCTCCTCAAGACAGTATGAGGTTACTTACGTTACTCCTAGTCATTAAGGTAAGTGTTTTTTTTATTATATTTTGCTGATTGGTGAGTGTGACCAGTTTACAATTTAATAACAACCTCTGCTATTTGTCCGGTGACTCCAAATATATGTGCTAGCAAATTGGGGACCCTAAATATAAGTGCATTAATCGTCCAACAACAGTCAAAATCAAGTTAGTTTTGCTTTAAAAAAAAACTCCAGATTCATCTTTGAGCTGAGCTAAATATCGCCAGGTATACATACAATAAACATGGAGTGACGATCAACACAAACCTTTCGACCACGTGAAAATAATTACTGACACACAGAAACAAAAGAATACTGACTCATCAGACACCTTGAAGCTTTTGTTTACTCTACAAATATTTGAGTGGTACCGAATGATTCGTCTGTTACATGACACCTTCACTCGGCAAAGTAGTGCGTGTAGAATAATTACATGTCGAAAATGAGAGTAGATATGAACACTTGATCTTTTGCTATGAATTAATTTCCAAGACGAGTTTCAAGTACGTAAGTTTGATATTTACTGCTGAAATCTGTGTGTGTGTGTGTGCGCGCGCGCGTGTGTGTTTGTGTGTGCGCGCGCGCAATCGCGTCTACGAACTGAGAAAAGTGAAAAGACAGTTAATAAGAGGTAAATGATCTACCAATGATATAAATATAAAGATACGACAATCCTTTGTTTTTGATCTAATGATTTTTCTTAATATTTTTTCACCTAATGGTCAGAATAATGTCACACTTTCAAGATCGAGATATAGGATTAATATTACAAAAATTAACGTAATCTGGTGGAAAGACAAGCCAGTACAAACCCCGAAATAACCATTAACAACTCTATTTGATGAACAGAGTCTCACGTATGAACAATTAGAACAATCGAGAAGGAAACCCAAGATATAGGAGGAATTTTCAGATATCAATGTATCAAACACGCTGTCAACATTAAATCCAGGAGCCATTTTGGAATTATACCACCTTACAGCGACACTTTTGAAAACCACTGTCTTATGTTTGAGTCTCTCTCTCTCTCTCTCTCTCTCTCTCTCTCTCTCTCTCTCTCTCTCTCTCTCTCTCTCTCTCTCTGCACCTGGCATTAGGAGCAATGACTTTTCCTTTCTGAACTGGTTTATTTTATATGAAAGTGGCTCCATGATTCCTCATAACTATTAGATCAATCGAAGTAACCCTATGTTTTGAAGTTTAAAATTCACCTAGTTATACAGAGTGAAGGTCGGGCTAATTATGCAGAATTAATATCAGAAAAAACTGAATTCTCAGGTTCATCTGACTCGACCATTAAAACAATAGGTTAAACACGATACGTTGAATTTCTGCTCCATTACTGATAAAAGTTTGTGGTACACATCTTCAAATCTTTACAGGGTAATAAATGGCAAAGTTTATGGTGCCAGTATACATAAAGCAATCAAACAATCATATAAGAAAATTGCTTAAGATAATTGCTTACTATAAAGTAATATTATACACACTTTTATTGAAGTTAGAATTATAATAAAAATAATTCTACTGTAAGATTTGCCATTTTAAATTACTCTTAATGTTAATGATACAAAAATGGATGGAAATTACTTATTGAAACTATAACTATACCGGTAGGGCAAAGTCTATTATCAGTAGCGTATTACGTCAGTGTTCATGGTCAAATCTATATTTAAACACGGAACGTTTGTATATTTCTTTTGTACAAGGAAAAGTTTCGGAATATTTGTATCAAATAATCATTCAGATAATGCGAAGGCGGTTTCACTGTCTTGGATTTGTTCATTCACTCGAGCTTGATCATACCCAAACTGGGCTAACAGAAGTTCATGATAAACTTCTTGATTTTTCGTTCACTGAGCTGCCTTAGTTTACCAGAATGAAAGTACTCCTAGTTTACTGCTTTTCGCCCCTCCACCAAAAAAAAAAAACGAAAAAATGGTAAAATGGTGACTTGGTCAGTAAAACTAAACTCTCTAATCAGCACGATTTAACTAACTGCAGAAAAGACAAAACATGAAGGACGAGTGACTGACTGTCAATAAGAACTGCCAATAACAAACTGGAGAAAACAACTTTCCAAGGAACTTGCGCGCACAAGCAAGCTTGCTTTTTCTACCTTGGCAGTCATGCAACTATACAATCGATAATTTCCAGTGACGTGGTCACGTGATATGTAGCATCGACAGGGGAACCATCTAAATACAACCGACCGAGTCGTGATTTTGGAATAATAGACCTGGTTCCAGATCGCTGAACAAACCAGGTCTTACTTGCTTCCACGCGAAAGGTTCCCAGTCTGACTCACGCCTCCACACAAAGACTGCTCACTTCCTTTTTCCTAATTCTTTCGCAGCTTGCTATTTTTGTCTTCCTTGTTTTGCCTTCTCCATCATCCATCACGCTCCCCAGCTGGTTCTCGTTTCTCCTCATCTTATGCAATGTTTTCTCACTACCTCTTTGGCTAGTGGGTCAGTCTTTTCGAAGTTTGCATGAATGAAACGTCCTAAAATTTGAGGTGTCTATTGCTTTCAACAATGAAACTAAACAATTTCATCTGGTTCTTGGTTCTCCTCATCTTATGCAAGGTTTTCTAACTACCTCTTTGGCTAGTGGGTCAGTCTTTTCGAAGTTGGAATGGACGAAACGTCCTAAAATTTCAGGTGCCTATTGCTTTCAACAACGGAACTAAACAATTTCATTACGGTACATATGAATTCGAGAGCCTTTGAAGGAATAAATCACGTTTACTTACATGATCAGTCTCTGCAAGGATCCAAGCGGATCCTCAAAAGAAGGCATTATCGGGGTGTACGTTAGGCCACGGGAGAACCCACAGGCAGGTGAGGGATGGGCATATCTAGGTAGCCCAAGTGAAAGTCTCTCTCTCTCTCTCTCTCTCTCTCTCTCTCTCTCTCTCTCTCTCTCTCTCTGGTGAGTCGGCATCAAGACCTTACCCTGATGTCCGCTCACAGACAGACACACTCTCACACACACACACACATAGACAAAACACGTACAAACGCACACAGAACTTGCCGCCCGTGTGCACTCAAACTCACACATACATGCACATCAACGCACACAGAATCATGTCTATGTGCGTTAAAGATTTTTACACAGGTTACGGACTTGTCTACCGACACATCGAAGCAGGTCCTCAAGCTCAGATGAGTTGTGAAGGATGATTAAAGCATTAAATACATTCACTTCGTTTCCAACCTTGATGGAAGGGAGAGGATGGGAAAGGGAGAGTGGTGGTTGTGGAGAGAGAGAGGGGGGGGGGAGTTACTTAGGACTCTTAAAGACTGCGGCGCCTACACCTATTCGTATATTTGTTTGGAAAGTAGCCCCAACACGCAGGTTTATTCAATTTCTATTCCTAGTGCTCCTTGGATGATGAACAACGTTGAATTTATATGCAAACCTCGTACGTGTTATCGTTTCGAGAGAAGCATCGACGATTTATCTCTTCTTCTTCTTCTTCTTTAAGCATTCGTAAATGCAGGAACACCTTTGGGTGAGGGACTTTACAATCTTACAAGACGATAGTAATCTATCACCACTGACGTTTTATGAAGATTGGTGTTGATTTGTTATTTTCTTAACGGGTGGGATGGATTCGGTTAAGAACGTTAGTTCAAAGGCACTTCCATTATTCCTATCTCGCATAATACCTGACGATGATCATTTAAGCTTACATACTAAATCAAAAATGTCGAAACCATGACTTTCTTCTGGCATCCCATCAATCTTGGAATGCAGTGGAGCACTCCTGGACTGCGTGAAATGCGCAGCTGTTCTCATCAACGGAATAATAAGGGCATTCTTTGAATGATTACGTCACTGGGCATTCTTGGGATGAGTGTGTTACCGACTGACAGTGGGCCATGTGGAAAAAAATGTGAAACCAGTAGAGTTGTATGAAAATAAGTACATTCATAACAGAAGGTTCGACTGGTGGTCTAAAAGAGCTTTTTATTCCCTAAATATGAAATAGGAATGTAGGAAATCTCTGGGTCTTCAAAATATGGCTTGTGTAAATGGGCTGTGACATCAATGTTTGTTATAAATTTATATTGTAAGTTATTTTATTTTTATTTAGTAAACTGGCTTTAATTTGAACTGTCTAAAAGTTACATGGCTCTTGCTGCATTAGATTAAACCAGGATCCTACTTTTAAATAACATCGGAATCGTAATAAAAAAAAACATAAAAAATTAGAAAATGTCAATCATGTAAGCATATTGGAGGTAATTAAAAATTTACCCATTCGACCATTTTGGGTAAAATCTGTTTACATATTCAGAAGATGAAATAAATATGTAAAGAAGAACATGTACACAGGACACATTTCTATACTTTATTATTATTATTATTATTATTATTATTATTATTATTATTATTATTATTATTATTATTATTATTATTATCGCTGCAAAATGAGCAAAATCCACTGTTCGTTTCTGGAAAAGAAAGAATAATATGAGAAGAAAATATTAATCATCCATGGCTTTTCCCTGAAGGCTCATCCTTTCGAAAGGTGCTGCAAGAGCTATTATCTCTACTGCTGTAAATGCGATTACCGTTGCTTTTGTTGCTTTGCAGCCGACAGGCAGGAAGAGGGGTCAAATGTCGTTTCTGGTCAAGGGCTGATGTAATCGATCTTAATGCAGGAAGCGTTCATTAACGGTAATTCAAATTACTCGTGACTTTCCCTCTGGTTATCAATGCGCTGAAGAGTTAGGCACTTGAACACAGACATAAAACAATTATAGGAATTATGCTTACTCGTATCTAAACTTCTTATAGCTTAAGTACAAGAGGCCTTTCTACTAGAACCTACAACTTATGATGAATGACATAGCTGTATTACGGTAAAAAAAACCTGTTAGGAATTTCCTCTGGAATAGAGGTTCCTTCCTTTAAAAAAACGCAACATATACACTGCATCCACTTTCCTCCCAGAAGTCCATTCATATCATAATCATCTATACATATGGAGGTCAAGAATCCAGTACCAGTATTCCTTTCTACGACTGGAATAGGCAACACGATGGAAAAACTGCGAGGGAACTCAAAACCAGTCGGTATTTCCGTTTAACGGTAATTTTTAAATAATGTAAGAGTGAAGGAATTTTTAAGCTTCTACGGAGTTCATGATGTCTTTAATTTCATTTGGAAGTACCAAATTCCGATGCGTTCCTGCTCAGAGAAAGACATTAAGGGAGGACCACCAGGCACACATGTTGCGGGACTTACTCTTTCGCACTTTCACCATCGCCGTCACAGCTGTTTCTGGTGGCCACGCGGGCCATATAGTGGTCAGTCCCACGTATTAGGGCCACCAGAAAGGACACTACACCAACACCGTCGCCATTACGTACTCCTCCTGCAGCTATTACTTTATCAGTAATATTTCGTTTGCTGATAGAACCCTCCCCACCCCCACCCCCCCACCCCCAGAGTTTTAGTAGTATTTCTTTTGCAGAAAAAAAACAGTTTTAGTAATATTTCTTTTTGCAGTCAGTGTTTTGGATATACCCCAAATTCAGAGTTTTAGTAGTATTTCTTTTGCAGAAATACACCAAATTCAGTGTTTTAGTAGTATTTATTTTGCAGAAATACCCCAAATTCAGAGTTTTAGTAGTATTTCTTTTGCAGAAATGCCCCAACATCAAAGTTTTTATAATATTTCGTTTGCAGATATACCCCAAAAATCAGAGTTTTTGTAATATTTCGTTAGCAGAAATACCCAAAAATCAGAGTTTTAGTGATATTTATTTTGCAGAAATACCCCAAAATCAGAGCTTTAGAAATATTTCTTTTGCAGATATACCCAAAAATCAAAGTTTTAGTAATATTTCGTTTGCAGATATACCCCAAAAATCAAAGTTACGAGCTGATTATTGAAAGCAATGGAACGAAACTAAAGCAATCACTGCTACCACAATTCATTAATGTCTTTTACCATGAATATATCTATGATTTCTACTGTAATAATTATAGGCTTTAGTCTTGTAGTTCTTCATCAGTCCTGTACTCAAGATCTTGCCTGTAATATAATGTCTACAGTTAAAATAAGGACCTTCCATCGATAATAGTATATGTATCAAAATCGCTTGTACTCTGTAACAGTTAGTGTTAATCGTTTCTGTTACTTCAGTCATGCAGTTCGTCACTGCTATAGGAACAATAGCTTTCCATCATTTCCCAAAATCATTTCTAATCCTACGAGAGAGAGAGAGAGAGAGAGAGAGAGAGAGAGAGAGAGAGAGAGAGAGAGAGAGAGAGAGAGAGAGAGAGAGAGAATTTCCAGAATTTATCTTGACGATTCTAAAATCCTTCAGCAAAAAGGTGAAAGCAAATGATGATTTTCCTTGATAAAATTCATAAAAACATAAGAAAGCACAATAATACCAAGTTATTACAAGCTCTTAACCGCAGCTTCCCTTCGAGAGAGACGGCTATAAAATATCCTGAACCGATGCTCGAATGTGAAAGCAAAATCAACGTCCAAATTGAATACCTTTACTTAATGTATTTCAAGAAAGCTTCGTCGTTAATAATACTTTACGACTTCTGCAAGAATTACTGCTCTCCCCCCCCACCCCCACCCACCCCTTTCTTTTTGCGAGGACGACTTCTGTCCACTATGCACATTTATAAATAGTTTCAAGCATAGTCATAACTGCCATGGATATGATTCTCAAAACTGCATATTCGATAAACTCTGGTAATAATGCCGATTTATATTATACGTATGGAATTCGCAAGTGTAAAACTTTACAAATAAAAATACCGGAGATATTTACGTTATTACAGGATATGTGTGGTTTTCCTTCCCATTCAGGCTTGTGTGACCTGATGCAAAAAATGCTTCTACACCATGGGAAAGCAGCCGTGATAAACAAAGGAAATGCGCTGTGAGCAATCAACGATTGCAACACACGTATCACTTCACTAAACAATCCTAACCAATATTCCATTACACTGTCACACCTTACAGGGTAAACACGCAATTATCTCGGGTTCCAAAATGATATTATAATTATCAGGTATAATTAGCACTCAAGAGTTCAATGGCAGTAGTCTGATCTATCGAATTCAGAATGGGTGAGAATATCTCAAAACTTCTTTTTCTAATGACTGAACTGGAAAAATAAAACTTTAGCAGTTAACGGTAAAAAATATACCTCATAGCTTTGGTGGAAGATTTACATCATTTCCCCACCATGCAACACTGAAATATTCCTGGAAAAACAATATTTATATGTACACTGTGTGATAATGCTTAGAGAGAGAGAGAGAGAGAGAGAGAGAGAGAGAGAGAGAGAGAGAGAGAGAGAGCAAATGTGTGTTATTCGCGCATTAGCACAACAAAAACTTTTACAACCGAATATCACTTTTCCACGCTCTGGCAAGTGTACGGGAAAACAATCTTTAAATAAATACATTTCGAAATTCGGGTCAGAAACAAAATACAGAAATAACACGTTGAAAACAGCTCGATGTGTCTAAAAGATAATCAAAACTCAACCTAGAGCAAAGAGAGAGGGAAGGGGGGGAAACAGAGAGGGAAAGAAACCTGAAAAAGAAATGAGTCATGTGACTGGTTGCAGTTGCTGTAGTACAATTAAAAAGCCCGTTGCCTTGGGCTTTCCGGGAGTAATTACCTGATCCCCATTTCAATTCGCCAACATCCAGAGGCAATACGAGATGTGAACGCGACCTCTTTTTAAGTGTTAGTTGCAAAAGAGGAGTATTCATTTGTCTGAGACGTTACTTTTATGTACTTGCTATTTCATTCTCTTTTATTTTCTTCATGCCTCATACGTGGGCATTCTGCTCCTCTGTGGGAGCTTACTCTGGGAGTCGATGGTCTTGTGACACTGTTGCGTATGAGGCTCTGTTCATTCTGAACAATAACAGTAAGAATTATAATTTTCATTCAGTCTCATGTTCTGAACACTTCTTTGTTATATAAAAAGTAGAATTTCCTCTGCGTTACTGAAAAAAGATAATAATCCTAGAACGGATAAACAAAAACGATAAACAAAAATAAATTATACAATGACCTCTGCGTTACTGAAAAAATCCTAGAACGGACAAACAAAAACGATAAACAAAAATAAATTATACAATGATAATGTAAAACAGACTCATTTCCAGTGACATGTTTCCCACAGGATTCCTAACAAGAGTAAGGCGAAGTCTTATAGTTCCTTTCTTCCTCCGCATAATTTCGGCAAGTATCAAAATTACATTATGGCGCAACGTTTTTTTTTTTTTTCCGTAACCCCCATCTTTATAACAACTTTTTTTCCTATTTTCTGTCTTGTTTGAAACACGTATACTATTAGGTAACACGCATGCCTTGGGGCCCTCTACTTCCATCCCTGTCAGTTTCACGGCTGGTTTTGTGTTGTATATTATGTTTCTGACATTCTGTGAAGTTACTTGCGCGCCTATCATATCATCTTTGTTTTTCCTTTCGTGGTTTTCATTTACTATTGCATTCTCACGAATTTTGTAGGTAAATATGTGACTGACATATCTGCAGAATGAACACACACACATATGTATGTATATATATATATATATATATATATATATATATATATATATATATATATATATATATATATATATATACTGGCATCAACCAGTATATATACTGGCATCAACCAGTAAAACTTAGAGTTACATGGGGAAAAGTGAATCTGGGCACTGTAAATGCACTTTTGGATGTCAGTTATTCATGAGGAAAAGTGAATTACCTGCCTAGATACATACTGTACATGCACACACACACACACACACACACACATATATACTGTATATATATATATATATATATATATATATATATATATATATATATATATATATATATACATACATATATATATTATTATATATATATATATATATATATATATATATATATATATATATATATATATATATATATATATATACATACACACTATGCCTTTCACTAGTATAAACTTCCACGTGCGTCCGTTTAAAAATCTTAGCGCAATAACAATTCTACAATAAATGTCAAATATTCGCCTTTTGGTGAATTAAAGCATTCAATGTTATCAAAACTATTGACAATAAAGACGCCCTTCCCTATTCTGAAACATGAAAACAATATTATCATTCCGACAGTCCAACAGCCAGACAACTGTGAAGCCATCGCGTCTCAGGGCTATACAACAGCAGGCCCACGGCGACTGACCTGGAAGGTAATAAGATTGACCTGTACCTGACAGGCACTTCCGGTCCCTGTCATTGGCCGTTCAAACCAGCCCAAGTGAAAGGTTTTGACCATCTCCCCTAAACGCGGCGGCACCATCATACGCTCGAACGCATCAGATTCCTTTGGCAATACCATCTTGGGAAAGATAATTCCGCTCAATAATTAAGAGAAATTTCGAAGCTACGCGAGAGTCGTTTAGTTATTGGGCAGCAAATACCTTGGCGTGATTGACGGCGATGCTAGAAGCTGATTGACAGCACTTTTTTTTTTTCTCTTTGGAGATAAT